>NC_058089.1:132575332-132636936 GCF_014858855.1 Bufo gargarizans | reverse complement strand
TATAAGTTTATGGGGATTTTTTTGTAAAAAGTTTAAGGGCACCAAAGGACTTGACGTACAAAAGTATTTGTCACCCACAGAACAGAACAATTCTGCTGAATGGCGGCGGTATTGGGGCTGTGTGAAGGGCGCACTAGAGGGACCCCTTGTTCTGCGGATCACAGCCCCCCCGATCTGTGCGATAACTGAATAGTTGTACAAACAGGGGGTTGGTGGGAGAAGACGGCTCAGCGGGGGCGGGCTTACCACGAGGGCTCTGCGTGTGGAGGGATACCGTTCACTTGGTTACAGTCGGCTGTGCGTCGGGAGGTTCTTGTGACGGGTGTATTTTGTACCATTTTTTACCACCCTTTTGCACTCCCAGGATTATTTTCTCATTTATCGGTGTGGCCCCTGTCTTTCAAACTGGGTTCGCATGTGGAGGGGGCCACAGGGGAGGAACCGAGGATTGGGGAGTTTTTGGGTAGTTTCTTGCAGTGGCTAATATTTGTAGGTTTTGTTTTTCTCTGTTTTTGTGCCATTTTCCCCCTTTTAATTTCAAGTGAGCATCCATGACGGCTGTAAGCAGCAAGTGTCCCTATGACAACACTTCTGGCAGCTTAGGCTTATCCGATGGCGCCTGGAAATGTGTGGATGCATTCAGTCCGTCTCCTTTATCAATCCCACCCGGCCTCCGTGCAGAGCAATTATACACATTTCCGCTTCTATTTTTTCACTGGGATTGGCGGCTATGGGCGAGGCAGCCGGTTTTTCGGATATTCGTCAGGCTTGTCATAGGGCTATGACCACAGGACAAAAAGGAAAACCTTAGGAACACTAGAGCAGAGGGGCTTCAGTGGCCCTATGACAACACTCCTGGCCCCGGCTGCTCAGCCTCGCTGGTGTTTTATATAATTCTGTAGCAAATTATTGTAAACAAACAGCAGAACCGCGCGAGTGAATCGAGTCTTAAAACCAGTTTCGCTCCTGGATGGAGAGGTTTGTCCCTACGACAAGGCATGACGTATCGGACAGAGGCCTAATGACGGGGTTTCGTAGCCCTAATTGTGCCAAGGTCAGTGCAATCATGGGACAATGGCTCATGTCAAGTACTCTGTCAACACTCCCTGTCCCTCATTCCTGCCAGTCCTGGTGCCATGTGCTGATGGAGGTAACACAATGGAAGAGCTGTGACCTAGTAACGGGGTATTTCCAGATACCCAGAGCCAGGCCTCCTCGGCCACATGATAACACTTCTGGAGGGCAGAGTAATCTGTGTAATGAGGTCCCGGCCTCAGCTATAAATAGAAAACAATTTCTGGATTTTGCAATCTAAATTTCTGGGCGGATGTACCCACCCTACCTATTCTTTGTTCCTCCTGCCGACTGATGTAGGCGATATTTGGGCAGCAACATTTCCCTGCCCATTACAGAACTGCATCCATATCGTGATGGGATCAGTTCCGTCTGTGGCCTCCTGGGGGAGCTCTCACATAGTCCACTGTAATGGAGAGGACCACGGCAGTTCTGCAGCGGGATAGTTTCCGTACAGAGGTAGCAGAGCTGAGGTGGTCATTATATGTGGTGGTTTATTATAGGGAAAATCCGGCCGTGAACAGGGCCGACAGAAAACCCTGCAGCCAGTGTAAAGAGGCAAACAATTGCCCAGCCAGGCCAATGACATTTTGGAGACAGAAGCGCCTGTTGTGAGCTCCTCGCAGCATAGCGCCGCACTCTGTATAGTGGCTGTGCTTGGTATTGCAGCGCACACCTGGATGGACCAGACGTCGCGGGTAGTGTTGAGGGAACTTGTGTTTCAGGTTATCTAAGAATTCCATAACGGATTCCGCTACCACGGACCATAATTTATAGTCCACGTTAGCGCAATCTAACGGAATTCTTAGACATCCCGAAGCTTGTACGATGAACTTGAAACAGAAGTTCGCTCATCCGTAGTCACGGGCCCTTCCAGCAGCTGACGAGTCCGACCCCACCGATCAGATAACGAGGACAAGTCACCAAAATTTGTCCTGGAAAGGCCTTTTACGTGAATGACTCAAACTTTGCCTAACAATTTGCGCAGTGCGGGGGCTCCTGTTCTCTATTGACTTCCATGGTCAGAACCACGGCGGAGATTATTTTTTACAGGCAGTGCAGTTTCCCAACGCCACATACAGTACAGACCAAAAGTTTGGACGCACTTTCTTCTCATTCAAAGAGTTTTCTTTATTTTCATGACTATGACAATTGTAGATTCACACTGAAGGCATCAAAACTATGAATTATCACATGTGGAATTATATACATAACAAAAAAGTGTGAAACAACTGACAATATGTCATATTCTAGGTTCTTCAAAGTAGCCACCTTTTGCTTTGATTACTGCTTTGCACACTCTTGGCATTCTCTTGATGAGCTTCAAGAGGTAGTCACCTGAAATGGTCTTCCAACAGTCTTGGAGGAGTTCCCAGAGACGCTTAGCACTTGTTGGCCCTTTTGCCTTCACGCTGCGTCCAGCTCACCCCAAACCATCTCGATTGGGTTCAGGTCCGGTGACTGTGGAGGCCAGGTCATCTGGCGCTGCACCCCATCACTCTCTTTCATGGTCAAATAGCCCTTACACAGCCTGGAGGTGTGTTTTGGGTCATTGTCCTGCTGAAAAATAAATGATGGTCCAACTAAACGCAAACCGGATGGAATAGCATGCCGCTGCAAGATGCTGTGGTAGCCATGCTGGTTCAGTATGCCTTCAATTTTGAATAAATCCCCAACAGTGTCACCAGCAAAGCACGTCCACACCATCACACCTCCTCCTCCATGCTTCACGGTGGGAACCAGGCATGTAGAGTCCATCCGGTCACCTTTTCTGCGTCGCACAAAGACACGGTGGTTGGAACCAAAGATCTCAAATTTGGACTCATCAGACCAAAGCACAGATTTCCACTGGTCTAATGTCCATTCCTTGTGTTCTTTAGCCCAAACAAGTCTCTTCTGCTTGTTGCCTGTCCTTAGCAGTGGTTTCCTGGCAGATCTTCTACCATGAAGGCCTGATTCACACAGTCTCCTCTTAGCAGTTGTTCTAGAGATGTGTCTGCTGCTAGAACTCTGGGTGGCATTGACCTGGTCTCTAATCTGAGCTGCTGTTAACCTGCGATTTCTGAGGCTGGTGACTCGGATGAACTTATCCTCCGCAGCAGAGGTGACTCTTGGTCTTCCTTTCCTGGGGCGGTCCGCATGTGTGCATCCACCTGACTTCTCCACAACGCAACTGATGGTCCCAACCCCATTTATAAGGCAAGAAATCCCACCTATTACACCCGACAGGGCACACCTGTGAAGAGAAGACCATTTCAGGTGACTACCTCTTGAAGCTCATCAAGAGAATGCCAAGAGTGTGCAAAGCAGTAATCAAAGCAAAAGGCGGCTACTGTGAAGAACCTAGAATATGACATATTGTCAGTTGTTTCACACTTTTTTGTTATGTATATAATTCCACATGTGATAATTCATAGTTTTGATGCCTTCAGTGTGAATCTACAATTGTCATAGTCATGAAAATAAAGAAAACTCTTTGAATGAGAAGCTGCGTCCAAACTTTTGGTCTGTACTGTACATACAGCAGAAATGGACTCTAGGGAGGACAGCGTAACCCGCGCAGGAGATACGGGCTCCAGCGTTCTTTGCATCCAGCTGGGCGATGGCCAAACCAGTGCGGAAACTGGCACCTGCTTAGGCATTTACACACTGAACACGGTCACACCCGCCAGCGGGAACAAGGCATCACCTCTGATGTCAGAAGAAGCTGATACAAGGAAAAGCAACATCTTGCATTTACTGTACCAGAAGGTGGCAAATCCTCTGCCCTAAGGGGCGTACTACGCACCAGGAACATGGCTGCACGAGTACACTTAACAGCCCCCAATACTGGCTGGACACAGGCCTTAAAGGGGTTGTCTATGTTTAATACTGAGGCCATCAGTATGTGATGGGTGGGGGTCCGACTCCTGGAACCCCTGCCCATCAGCTGTTTGAGGAGGGCACGGCGCTCGGAGGAGCTCTAAGGACTCTTTGCCGAACTACATTGTAGCTGAGGCCCATTCACTTCAATGGGACCGAGATGTGCCTAGGCCACGTGATCGCGGTAGAGGCTGCACAGCGCAGCATGGATCGGAAGAGATCTCGGCGCCATCACATACTGAGGACCTATCCTGAGCATAGGCCACCAGTAATGGACACTCCAAAGACCACCCCATCTGTTAGGAGATCTGGCAGGCTGGTCCAGCACAGGATCCGGTGTTGCCAGATTTCTACACTTCACTGCCGGATCGCCGAGTCTAATGAGATCCACCGGTGATCCGTCCACTTTGACGCCTTAAAGGGGTTCTGCACTTTGTTTTAACTGATGATCTATCCTCTGGATAGATCATCAGTTTCTGATCGGCGGCGGTCCGACACCGGGGACCCCCGCCGATCAGCTGTTTGAGAAGGCAGCAGTGCCGCATCCTTCTCACTGTTTACCGCTGGCCCAGTGACGTCACGACTTGTATCAACTGGCCGGGGCGCGGCTAAGCTCTGTTCACTTGAATGGGTGTCGGACCCCCAGAGGATAGATCATCAGTTAAAACAAAGTGCAGGACCCCTTTAAGTGTTTATGATCCCCACACATGGAGGACAGGGTGCCGGACCAGGGAGAGATCACTGCAGATTTAGGCCTCATGCACACGACTGTAGTTCCCAGCTCAGGTGCGGACCCATCCACTTCAATAGGGCCAGAAAAGATGTGCTGTCCGCATCCTTTGCTCCGTTCCGTGGTCCGTTTTGCGGACAAGAATAGGCAAGTCTACAATGGGCCTCCCGTTCACAGATTTTACAGATCCACGGTTTGCGGCCCGCAAAAAACGTAACAGTCGTGTGCATGAGGCCTTACAATCTGTTTTCACAGACGCCCAAGACTGAGAAAAGACGCCATGTGCGAACATACCGCCACAATAACGTAAAAGTTTTTGGTTCCATGCGTCATGTCTGGTCTTGGAGCCGAGCTGCAATACCACAAAAAACCCGCAAAACGGCAGCCATGTTTTTCCCTAAAAGCTTATGGAGTTAATCATTTTAACCATTTCTTAGATTTCAGCTTTTCGGAAAGCTGGGCGACCATCTCTTCTAAGCTCTCGTGTAGAGCGATTGCATAACACGGACGATTTGCATTTTCATACATATTGATTTGGCGCCATGAGACTGAACAGACGGAAATGTTTTATCAAAATACTTTATTTCAGGGTCCCTCTTCTCCCGCCCCAAAATATGAACATGTAGACAATCCCAAGCAAAGAATCCGCCTTTATGACGCCCCACTCACTGCCCTTCCCCCCGGTCTTTACCGACTAAAACGGGCAAATTCATACAAATAAAACGTTACATTGTCATCAAATAAAGGGGGGAGATAAGACGATGGAGACCGCGTCCTCCTAGAGGGGATCAGAGTCTGAGGAGACTTGCAGCAGTTTTGGGATTGGGGCTTATCACCAAAAACAACATAAGAAATCACCCAGAAAAATAAAAACAAGCCATAGCGAATCCTCTGAAAGGGCGGCATCGGATCTGTGCTCGCACGGCGGTTTCCGGTCAGCCCCTCCTCCACGTATCATCTTCTCTACAGCAGAATTCCTCGTTTTACCTGTGGCCAGATCTCCTCACTGGCTCCACTTGTATCTGTCTCTGTAGAAGCTCCTTGGGGGCCCAGGACCCCGTTGCTATACCTTCCCAGGTATTTTGGCTCTTTTGCGAGCAATGGCGTCTTCCACGGCTTTGAGCTGTTTGAGAAGCTCCTCCCTGCGGGACAGGGTGCTCGCCTTGCCGGTCTTGGTGGCGGCGGCCGCCTCCGGGGCTTTCCCTGGGATGCTGGTGACTTTGCTCGAACTCTTCGTCGGAGGAGAAGCCGGACGTTTCCTGAGGGAGAAAATATGAAGATTCCAGTAAAGACGAAACCTTCAAACCGCGATCCCTACAAACCTATACAGAGCGGCAGCTTCTCAGCTGTAGGGTTGTTACAGTTGTATCCGGTGTAGATAGTGCTCTGCTATATCAGTCTGCACATCCGACTTACACATTAAACCCTCTGTAACAAACCTTCAGCCGTGATCAGCATTATGCAGGCACAGGTTTTTAGGGTCCCGGCTGCTTCCCTTCAGAAACAGCACCACGCCTGTCTACAGGTTGTGTCCGGTATTGCAGCTCAACCCCACTGAAATGAATGGGGTTGAGCTGAACCTGCGGACAGGTGCAGTCCTGTCATTTCTTAATCCTACACAACGCCAATACCCCTTCATGTACCTGTCTGGCTGAATAGGGGAAGGCTTAGGGTTGGGCAGCCGCTGGCGATCCACTTTTGGTGATGGCGGTTTTCCAGGTGGCTTGCGGTCCCGCACTGCTGCAATAGAGAAAACAATAAAACCATAAGTATTATTAACACTCTTAATGGCGGCTCATGCGTCCTGCGAGTGACAAATGGTTAAAAGCACTTTGGCCGTCTCCATGGGGGCCGACTGACCGCTGAGAGCACCCACCCCCTATGAGGACACGTATCTACACCGGTAATTATATCAGGACCTCTGCAGAAATAACAGACAGAAATAGAAAAGTTCAGTTTTCTAAATTTAGTTATTTTGTCGGAAATAGTAGGCGAACTTTTACCAGCGAAGTGACAGGAGCCGATGTTAGAAAGTTCATGATGGAACCTGCTGTGTAAACAGCACAAAAATCACAAAAAGCGCTAAACAATCAGCTGTCGCTCCAGAGGAATTCAGAGCAACGAGCGCAGCCGCCTAGAGGTGCATAGTCCCCCGCCCCCATCTTATATGGTTCAGTACTCACCTCGCTCAGGGGAGACGTTGGATTTTTTGGCAGGGGGAGAGCCCGGCCTGTCCTTATCCGAAGGCTCGTACCGTTTCCTGCTTCCCTTATCAGTGCTCTGTAAGAATACAAAGGGATACAATGATGAGAGTTAGGATCCACAGACGTGGTCACCACAGTATGGGATCCGGTGTCCTGACCGACTGAAATCTGCTCCACAGATCTGTGCTTTGCCTTTAACTGTGGGCTGTTGATACGTGTGGATATTAAAGGGGCTTTCTGAGATTTTTGAACTGATGAGCTATCTGGGACCCCCGCTGATGATATGGCGCTCAACCCCATTCACTTCAAAGACCAATGAATGTGACGGCACTGAAAGGTACAGCGCTACCGCGGGCCCCTTCTCAAACAGTTGATCGGCAGGGTCCCGGGTGATTAATACTCTCAGAAAACACTTCATATAAGCAACAATAAGGGTGATAATCCACAAGGAAAACCATCCTCATCATTGCAGATATCAGGCAGCCTGTCCCTTTAAGGATAGCAGAATATGGCCGATTCTAGAACACACCGTCTGATAATCCGCTGGACAATAATGGAAAGAGGAAAAAAGGACACAAAAATGATCTTGACATGAATGACTTGTAACAACTGTTCTCCTGGGAAAGCTGGGCGAGCAGTAATAGGGTTTCCATGCCACCCAGCTTTCCCAGGCCCTAAGCGGCTTTCCCTGGGCTCCGATGGTGACCGGAGCTACTCACAAACTTTCCAAACCAGCAGGAGGATGGGAGCAGGAAAGCACGGCCCCTGCCTGGCGGTCCAGTGGGGTTTCCTGCGCTTCCTGCAGCCACCGAGCTTCTGGTTAATGATGAATGAATGATGTAATGTATATTAGGGAACTTAACCCCGTGGAAGGAGAAGAACTGCAGGAATGTTGTTGGCTTCGGCTTGCAGATGTGACTAATGGACGTGGCGGGTTCATTACATCACCTTGCTAAGGAGCGTGAGCTTGATTTCCTTGTGCGCGCTGAAGCCGCTTGGGGCCTGGGGCGGTGCTGGGGGCAGAGGCGCCGGTTTGCTGCTACTGATGGGTTTTGCCAGTTTGGCTGGAGCAGGTTTTGGAGCAGGTTTTGGTGGTGGTGGCGCCGTGGTGGGATCTCGGGGTCGTTTGTCTTCTTTAGGTCGCTGGTCATCCTTTTTTGATTTTTCAGAGGCTACAAATAAATAAAATAAGAATATTGCATGGAGAATAAATCTGCAGGAGGCGGCCTGCGGGTCGGTGTGGTTCTGGGCAGACCCCGGCCTATGTCCAGACATCTGCCAGGAAGAGATCCATCAATACTGCAGCAAAGCCCAGGGCAACTGCTCCACTTCTGCCTTCAACCAGTATGGTTTACCCCCATGCTGGTGGTGGAGGTAGAGAGACTGGGTGCCGATTAGTCGCATTAATGGATTTATCACTGGAATCAGACCGCATCGCTCTGGTGATTTGCTGACAACCATTGACTTACCTTTGTCTTTTTTCATCTGTGAAGGAGTTGGAGACCGGGAGCTGGCGGAGGAGATGGGGCTGGCGAGATCGGCGTACATGTCCTCCGAGTCTGCGCTGCGCACAGAACTACTGGAGGAGGAGACGCTGGAGACGGACGACACACTGCTGACGCTCAGGGACCTGCAGGGAGACCAGCCGCTGCATTAGCTGCTCTGTACCTTCAATCACATTACATTGAATACACTTTGTCTTTTACTTCCTCACCATTATCAAAATATCTGCTTGCTGTCAGTGAATAGGAAAACTCCATCAGTTGTGAATGGGTTTTCATTCTCCGGATGTAAACAAGAATGTTCACAACAAGCAGCGATCTTCATATTGGTGAAGAACAGGAAGACAACGTACAGATGCCATCCTAGATTATGGAATTGCTTTCCGCAATATATTTTTAAGGTAAGACCTGGGGAAACATGCACACATTGTGTTCTGCTAGTGGAGGGCTGAAGTGGGTGGAGCATGACAAGACTGTTTTGTCATGCTCCACCCCCAGAGGCACCATCCCAGCAATACCACAGCATCAGTATTACCCAGCGTGCTCTTTTCCCCTAATGTAACCCTACAATCCCAAACCTCTCATCTTAGGGAATTACATTTCATATATTTCCCCAATTCTTAAAAGGTTCCCTTTAAAATGATGGTGTGTAACCTTTGGCCTCCCAGGATGCTGAGAGTTGTAGTCTCGGCTCCAGCTTGCACTCCCTCATTTGAATGCAACAGAATAAAGAGGAAAAAATAACAAAAGCCAAATTTACACCACCATGAAAATAGCATAAAACACCCACGGAAAACAGTTTCCATGTAAACTCCCAAGATAGAAAGTGACTCCGAAAACCAGTCTGAGCACAAATCTAGCGACGGACTAAAGTCAAGCAGGAAGCGGCATTTCTCTGGGGCCGGCGACGCCAGATCGTAGAGTAAAGGAGCCGCCCCGCCCCCGCCATGCGCTGAACTCACCTGGATTTCCTGGTCGGGTTTCCAAATTGTAGAGAGAAAAAGACAAAACATGAGAGAAGCGATTAGAACGAGAACTGACAGCAAAAACAGCGGTGGTGGATCACCGGGATCTAGTGTATGATGAGCGCTGATTCCCATCTGGGACACTGACGGCACAGCGCTAGGACCCACTCCTGTCTCCGGGGCCCCCAAAGCGAACAGACGCAGACCTGCATGCGTGTCCACTCTCCAGTCACCGGCAGTCCCATAGGGGGGAATGGAGAGGTGGCCGCACATGCATGGTGTGCACTACATCCGCCGCTATGGGACTTCCGAAAATAGCCAAGCGCAAAGAATGGAGTGCGCACGGGGGTCCCAAAGTCAGGACATAACCCTGTCTCAGATGGACCAACCCCTTAAAGGTATCATACATGGTTACATTGTATCAAATGGAACATCACAGATTAATGATCTATAGCAAATTATGGAAATGTTCAAGTAACAATCGACTTAAGTCCAATTTCAGACGTTCAGTCCGGGAAGCGACCTCGAGGAGTAACCATCACGGCTCATCTGAACTGGTTTGTCGGCATCATTCCTTCCTGGGAGAGAGTCTGAATTTTTATTATTTATAATCTTTTTATTGCAATTTTTAGCTACAGTATTAGTAACTATATATCAATAAAATATTAAAGGGGTTCTGCAGTTCTTTTAGGGTCCATTCAGACATCCGTAGGTGTTTTGTGGTCCGCAAATTGCAGATCTGCAAAACACGGACAACAGCAATGTGCGTTCCGCATTTCACGGACCGTACATCGCCGGCACTACAGTAGAAAATCCCTTTTCCTGTCCACAGTTGCCGACAAGAATAGGACATGTTCTATTTTTTTCGGGAATGGAATTGCGGATCTGGAAATGCAGATGCGGACAGCACATAGTGTGCGTCCGCATCCGTTCCAGTCCCACTGAAAATGAATAGGTCCACAAAATTGCGGAACAGATCCAAGTTGCGGACATGTGAATGGACCCTTAAACTGATGATCTATCCTCTGGATAGATGATCGGCGGGGGTCCTGGGTGTCAGACCCCCTGCCGATCAGCTGTTTGAGAAGGCAGCGACGCTCCAGTAGCGCCACGGCCTTCTCACTGCTTACCGCCGCCCCACTGACGTCACGACTAGTATCAGTGGCCTGGGCGCGGCTAAGCTCTGTTCACTTTAATGGACATCACTGGGCCTGTGGTAAACAGCGAGATGGCTGCGACACTACTGCCAGCGCCGCTGCCTTGTCAAACAGCTGACCGGCGGGGGTCTGACACCCGGGGCCCGCGATGATCTATCCAGCAAACTGCAGAACCCCTATAAGACACCGGTGCATCACATGCGCACACGTTTATCTTCCGTTTCCCCAGGGAGGTTTTTTTCCTACATGTTGTGTTGAATGGAGTCATCAGATTTTCTATTTCATGAGTTTCAATAAAAGTTTTCCATCTTTTAAAGAAATGATGTGTTTTTCTTTGTTATTGACTGTATGGCGCATTTCATTTGGGGTGTTATGAAGTTGTGGGGGTGGCCCGGCGTATCCACGAGTCCGTGACACACGCCGCACTATTAGTAGAGAAAAGATGGATTATTTGAGGAATTTGTGATGTCCGATTTTGTCCGTCTTGTTCTGTGTAATGTTATACATATGACATCGGGTCTAGCGGACTCGTTACTTTCCGTTATGTGCCTCTGTAGGACGTTTTGAATGTTGCGACACGTCCATAATCCACGAGCGAGTCTTCTTAACTCTAGTCACACAATGCCACGACTACAGTTCAGTAGACTCATCATAAGTCATCATGATGCCGAGAATCCACTTCAGACGCGCGGTGTCCGTTGCTCCCACACAGCGCATGTTTCCCGGACCAAACAGGCTTGTCTGAAGCTGGACTAAGAGGGTGGGGATATGTTTAAACATTGGTACTGCTATTATACCTGGATTTTCGAGATGCGGAAGGGGATGGTGACAGAGACGCAGACGAGGAGCGTGAGGATCTGGACAGCGAACGGGATCCAGAGCGGGAACTTGATCCGCTGTAGCTGCTGCCGCTGATGCTGCCGCTGAGGGTTCTCCTGTAGCACATGACACAGCAGGTGATTTATATGGATGGCGGTTATTGGGGGTTATTATTCAAACTGTGATCGTTGGGTGCTGTACCTTCTTGGCGGTGCTTTCCTCTTGGTCTCCTTCGCTTGGCTGATTTTTTTGTCGCCAGTTTTAACCACCTCTGGCCCGACTTTTGGAGGTTTTACCGTTGGGGCGGCGGCGGCGGCGGCTGCTGCTGCTGTGGGGGCAGCCGGCGGGGGGGCTGGAACCTTCTTCACATTTAATTTCTCTCTAAAAGCAGAAAGACGCCATGTTACATTCACAGCAAGATGTGCGGCTACAGGACGTACACATTGGATGCAGCCATAATGCACGGCTCTCCTCCACACCAAAATGGCGGCTGTAGCGTTCTACCCTTCATGGTCACTCACCCTTTAGCGGTAGCCGGGGCAGGTTCTCCTTTGCTCTTAGTGGCAGCTTTTTGCGAAGAGCGTGTCGGAGAAGGAGACTGTGATGAGGAGAAAGATCTTGACCTAAAGACAGAGAAGCGAGAGTCAAAGTGAAGGCAGTAACTTTCGGTAGCAATATCAGCGGCCATACATTATAAGGGGGGGCTGCAGGAGGTCGCAGCGGGGGAGCCCCCGAAGCCCCCTAGACCTGCCCATTATAACAAGTTATCCACAGGATAGGCAACTATCAGATTGGTGGGGGTTCTACCGACCATGAAGACCCCGTCGCTGTAATGGACGGAGCAGCAGGTCGGTAATGCGCGCCGCGGCTCCATTCATTTCTGTGGGAGAGCCGGTGATGGCCGTGCACTGTACTCCACCAGCACTTCCATACCAGCCCCGCCACCCATTTCAGGGGAACGCCACAGGGGGCCGTGATCAGTGAGAGTCCCAGCAGTAGAACCCCGACCAATCTGATAGTTACCCACTATCCAGTGCATAAGCGGAGTATCCAAGTACTCAAACTGAGTCTACGCTCTGCTACCGAGTGCTACTGTCCTCAGATATCCGCTACCCCATGCTTTACAGTGCATGATGTACCTCAATGGGGTCGTCGAGGTAGAAAGCAGCCATTAACCCCTCCAGATCCCTCATCTGGCCCTCTGATCACTTCAGTACTTTAGTCTACGCTGTGCCTAGAAGTATTAGTGCCAGGGCCTAACGGGCTTATGTTCATGTCTGACCTGGCGGCCATTGCTAGGCCCTGAAACTCCCGCATACCCCATCGCCCTCCAACAACATAGCAGTCACCCGCAAGATACGGCAGGACTCAGCTCCTATCCCTGTGCCGTCATACTACCGCCTGCTTACCGCTTGCGGGATAAACCCTGCTGTTCTAGGATGGCGGGTTTGTATGAGGATACTTTCCCATCAGAGTTCAGCATGCGGGAATTCTCCAGATCCGCCACTGCCAGATGCACAGGGAATGCCCACTAGCCCCTTAAAGCATAATGGGGTCAGGTGGACATGCGGCCGCATGCAGCGGTTTGTGTCCGGCAGCCGGATTTCAGCGCCGCGGTCCTTGGCGAGTAGCGGTCCCGGGATAGCGCCGCCTTGCTCATGACACAATCTTGTATTGTAAACAGGTTGCTTGATCTATTACGACGAGGAGCAAGATCTCCACACCTGAAGTGTCAGTTCCGGGAAACCAGCAAGACCAGTCTGACCGGAATTATTTCCACTTTCACAGCGGAGAGGTTCAGAAACCTGAAATTACCTGGAATGGCTGCCAGAAAACGAACTATGCCGAGACGAGCGGCTGGAGTAAGAACTATAGGACGAAGATCTAGAATGTGAGGATCCAGAACCGGAGTATGAAGAGGAACGTGAAGAGGATCTGAAAAACATACATCACAAATCATCAGCTGGACAGGGTGCACGGCATCAGGAAACGTTCCGCAGATTTCTAATGGACTTTGTGATTCAGGTTCTTGACTTGCTGTCAGTGAATGGAAACATTATTATTGTCATAAGTCCTGCAGACAATCTAATGTATATAGGGGCCCTTAGGGTCCTTCTAGATGGCCTGATGAGGGGACCCTAACCCTCAATCACCTCGGATCTGTGCGCGGGGGTTGAATGATTGGTAATACGATCATTCATCCTCCATGCAGTTTGTTATGTTGGCAGCACATGCCCTCTGAACACAGGGAGATGTGCTGCCATCAAGCGCGACCACGGAAAAGGCACGCTCACCACCAAACAAGCGTCGTCTGGAAGATCGCTGCTACTTTTAAAGGGGCAAAAATCAGGAAGGAGCGTTCCTACGCCAATCTGCTCACTCTCTTAAAGGCGGCCATAAGCCTTACAAAGCAGCTGAGTGCGGTTCATTTAGACCCCAAGAAGCGTCCGTAAGGCTGAAGGCCGGTTAGTCTGTCCTACATCTGCCAACTGGTGTGAAGAACGCAGATTACCAGCAGCAAATGGTGGGATACTGGGAACAGTGAGCGAGGCTCTGAAGTACAATACAGGATAGAAGACCAGTACAAGGATGACACAATGTTACCTGTAAACGTAAAGTATTCAGGGGTGAAGCCAACAATACACAATGTGCGCTAATAAACCCGTGTCTGATCAGTGGGGGGCCGACCAAAGGAATCTTCTCCAATCCTGAGGACAAGGCTCCTGTGCCCCCCCCCCAGTCTGATAGGAGACGTGTCTGATCAGTGGGGGGCCGACCAAAGGAATCCCCTCCAATCCTGAGGACAAGGCTCCTGTGCCCCCCCCCCAGTCTGATAGGAGACGTGTCTGATCAGTGGGGGTCTGACCAAAGGAATCCCCTCCAATCCTGAGGACAAGGCTCCTGTGCCGCCCCCCCCCCCCCCAGTCTGATAGGAGACGTGTCTGATCAGTGGGGGCCGACCAAAGGAATCCCCTCCAATCCTGAGGACAAGGCTCCTGTGCCCCCCCCCCAGTCTGATAGGAGTCGTGTCTGATCAGTGGGGGGCCGACCAAAGGAATCCCCTCCAATCCTGAGGACAAGGCTCCCGTGCCCCCCCCCCCAGTCTGATAGGAGACGTGTCTGATCAGTGGGGGGCTGACCAAAGGAATCCCCTCCAATCCTGAGGACAAGGCTCCTGTGCTCCCCCCCCCCAGTCTGATAGGAGACGTGTCTGATCAGTGGGGGGCTGACCAAAGGAATCCCCTCCAATCCTGAGGACAAGGCTCCTGTGCCCCCCCCCCCAGTCTGATAGGAGACGTGTCTGATCAGTGGGGGGCCGACCAAAGGAATCCCCTCCAATCCTGAGGACAAGGCTCCTGGTCCCCCCTCAGTCTGATAGGAGACGTGTCTGATCAGTGGGGGGCCGACCAAAGGAATCCCCTCCAATCCTGAGGACAAGGCTCCTGGTCCCCCCTCAGTCTGATAGGAGACGTGTCTGATCAGTGGGGGGCTGACCAAAGGAATCCCCTCCAATCCTGAGGACAAGGCTCCTGTGCCCCCCCCAGTCTGATAGGAGACGTGTCTGATCAGTGGGGGTCTGACCAAAGGAATCCCCTCCAATCCTGAGGACAAGGCTCCTGTGCCCCCCCCCAGTCTGATAGGAGGCGTGTCTGATCAGTGGGGGGCCGACCAAAGGAATCCCCTCCAATCCTGAGGACAAGGCTCCTGTGCCCCCCCCCAGTCTGATAGGAGACGTGTCTGATCAGTGGGGGGCCGACCAAAGGAATCCCCTCCAATCCTGAGGACAAGGCTCCTGGTCCCCCCTCAGTCTGATAGGAGACGTGTCTGATCAGTGGGGGGCCGACCAAAGGAATCCCCTCCAATCCTGAGGACAAGGCTCCTGGTCCCCCCTCAGTCTGATAGGAGACGTGTCTGATCAGTGGGGGGCTGACCAAAGGAATCCCCTCCAATCCTGAGGACAAGGCTCCTGTGCCCCCCCCCCAGTCTGATAGGAGGCGTGTCTGATCAGTGGGGGGCCGACCAAAGGAATCCCCTCCAATCCTGAGGACAAGGCTCCTGGTCCCCCCTCAGTCTGATAGGAGACGTGTCTGATCAGTGGGGGGCTGACCAAAGGAATCCCCTCCAATCCTGAGGACAAGGCTCCTGTGCCCCCCCCAGTCTGATAGGAGACGTGTCTGATCAGTGGGGGTCTGACCAAAGGAATCCCCTCCAATCCTGAGGACAAGGCTCCTGTGCCCCCCTCAGTCTGATCGGAGACGTGTCTGATCAGTGGGGGGCCGACCAAAGGAATCCCCTCCAATCCTGAGGACAAGGCTCCTGTGCCCCCCCCCCCCAGTCTGATAGGAGACGTGTCTGATCAGTGGGGGGCCGACCAAAGGAATCCCCTCCAATCCTGAGGACAAGGCTCCTGGTCCCCCCTCAGTCTGATAGGAGACGTGTCTGATCAGTGGGGGGCTGACCAAAGGAATCCCCTCCAATCCTGAGGACAAGGCTCCTGTGCCCCCCCCCCAGTCTGATAGGAGACGTGTCTGATCAGTGGGGGTCTGACCAAAGGAATCCCCTCCAATCCTGAGGACAAGGCTCCTGTGCCGCCGCCCCCCCCCCCCCCCAGTCTGATAGGAGACGTGTCTGATCAGTGGGGGCCGACCAAAGGAATCCCCTCCAATCCTGAGGACAAGGCTCCTGTGCCCCCCCCCAGTCTGATAGGAGACGTGTCTGATCAGTGGGGGTCTGACCAAAGGAATCCCCTCCAATCCTGAGGACAAGGCTCCTGTGCCGCCGCCCCCCCCCCCCCCCCCCCAGTCTGATAGGAGACGTGTCTGATCAGTGGGGGCCGACCAAAGGAATCCCCTCCAATCCTGAGGACAAGGCTCCTGTGCCGCCCCCCCCCCCCCCAGTCTGATAGGAGACGTGTCTGATCAGTGGGGGCCGACCAAAGGAATCCCCTCCAATCCTGAGGACAAGGCTCCTGTGCCCCCCCCCCCAGTCTGATAGGAGACGTGTCTGATCAGTGGGGGTCTGACCAAAGGAATCCCCTCCAATCCTGAGGACAAGGCTCCTGTGCCCCCCTCAGTCTGATCGGAGACGTGTCTGATCAGTGGGGGTCTGACCAAAGGAATCCCCTCCAATCCTGAGGACAAGGCTCCTGTGCCCCCCCCAGTCTGATAGGAGACCTGTCTGATCAGTGGGGGGCTGACCAAAGGAATCCCCTCCAATCCTGAGGACAAGGCTCCTGTGCCCCCCCCAGTCTGATAGGAGACGTGTCTGATCAGTGGGGGGCCGACCAAAGGAATCCCCTCCAATCCTGAGGACAAGGCTCCTGGTCCCCCCTCAGTCTGATAGGAGACGTGTCTGATCAGTGGGGGGCTGACCAAAGGAATCCCCTCCAATCCTGAGGACAAGGCTCCTGTGCTCCCCCCCCCCCCCCCCAGTCTGATAGGAGACGTGTCTGATCAGTGGGGGGCTGACCAAAGGAATCCCCTCCAATCCTAAAGGACAAGGCTCCTGTGCCCCCCCCCAGTCTGATAGGAGACGTGTCTGATCAGTGGGGGGCTGACCAAAGGAATCCCCTCCAATCCTGAGGACAAGGCTCCTGTGCCCCCCCCAGTCTGATAGGAGACGTGTCTGATCAGTGGGGGGCCGACCAAAGGAATCCCCTCCAATCCTGAGGACAAGGCTCCTGGTCCCCCCTCAGTCTGATAGGAGACGTGTCTGATCAGTGGGGGGCTGACCAAAGGAATCCCCTCCAATCCTGAGGACAAGGCTCCTGTGCTCCCCCCCCCCCCCCCAGTCTGATAGGAGACGTGTCTGATCAGTGGGGGGCTGACCAAAGGAATCCCCTCCAATCCTAAAGGACAAGGCTCCTGTGCCCCCCCCCAGTCTGATAGGAGACGTGTCTGATCAGTGGGGGGCCGACCAAAGGAATCCCCTCCAATCCTAAAGGACAAGGCTCCTGTGCCCCCCCCCCCCAGTCTGATAGGAGACGTGTCTGATCAGTGGGGGGCGACCAAAGGAATCCCCTCCAATCCTGAGGACAAGGCTCCTGTGCCCCCCTCAGTCTGATCGGAGACGTGTCTGATCAGTGGGGGTCTGACCAAAGGAATCCCCTCCAATCCTGAGGACAAGGCTCCTGTGCCCCCCTCAGTCTGATCGGAGACGTGTCTGATCAGTGGGGGTCTGACCAAAGGAATCCCCTCCAATCCTGAGGACAAGGCTCCTGTGCCCCCCCCAGTCTGATAGGAGACGTGTCTGATCAGTGGGGGTCTGACCAAAGGAATCCCCTCCAATCCTGAGGACAAGGCTCCTGTGCCCCCCCCCCCCCAGTCTAATAGGAGACGTGTCTGATCAGTGGGGGTCCGACTGCCGGAGACAGTGGGGTACAGCGCTCCGACATCACTGGTAGTACCACAGACATGCACGGAGCAGCACTGTGTGCACCCACCTGACTGACACTCCATTTACATGGGGGCTCATGGTTAGTGGGGGTCCCGGAGGTCGGACCCCCACTATCAGACGCATCTCTTCTTCACACAATGGAGGATAAGTTTATATCTTGGGAGAATCCCTTTAAGGGCACAAATGTACCTGGATGAGTTGGATCCAGAATCGGAGGAGCCCGAGGTGCGGCGTCTTCTGCGTCCACGGCTGGGAGAGCCAGAGTTTCCAAGCTTCTTTTTTGGGGACTTGGATCGACGCCAGGGGTCCTTCCATTCATCAGCTCTTTTAACTGCTGGTGGTCCAGATAAAGTCGGGGTGACAGCGGACGCCGAGGGGTTAACAGCGGGTAAAGATACAGCCGGAGAATCTTTCTTCAAGGCATCATTAGGGCGACTGCGGGAAGCAAAAGGACAATTCACGGAAATTAGACAAAAACAAAAGGACACATGACTGAGAATACAGCCTATCCATCACTAGAGATCAGCGGTGCCATCACAGAGAATGCCACCTATCCATCACTAGAGATCAGCGGTGCCATCACTGAGAATGCTGCCTATCCATCACTAGAGATCAGCGGTGCCATCACAGAGAATGCCGCCTATCCATCACTAGAGATCAGCGGTGCCATCACTGAGAGTGCCGCCTATCCATCACTAGAGATCAGCGGTGCCATCACAGAATGCCGCCTATCCATCACTAGAGATCAGCGGTGCCATCACTGAGAATGCAGCCTATCCATCACTAGAGATCAGCGGTGCCATCACTGAGAACGCCGCCTATCCATTCACTAGAGATCAGCGGTGCCATCACTGAGAATGCTGCCTATCCATTTACTAGAGATCAGCGGTGCCATCACTGAGAATGCTGCCTATCCATCACTAGAGATCAGCGGTGCCATCACTGAGAATGCTGCCTATCCATTTACTAGAGATCAGCAGTGCCATAACTGAGAATGCCGCCTATCCATCACTAGAGCTCAGCGGTGCCATCACTGAGAATGCCGCCTATCCATTCACTAGAGATCAGCGGTGCCATCACTGAGAATGCTGCCTATCCATTTACTAGAGATCAGCGGTGCCATCACTGAGAATGCCGCCTATCCATCACTAGAGCTCAGCGGTGCCATCACTGAGAATGCCACCTATCCATCACTAGAGCTCAGCGGTGCCACTGAGAATGCTGCCTATCCATCACTAGAGATCAGCGGTGCCATCACTGAGAATGCTGCCTATCCATCATTAGAGATCAGCGGTGCCATCACTGAGAATGCTGCCTTTCCATCACTAGAGATCAGCGGTGCCATCACTGAGAATGCCGCCTATCCATTCACTAGAGATCAGCGGTGCCATCACTGAGAACAGCATCTATCCATCACTAGAGATCAGCGGTGCCATCACTGAGAATGCCACCTATCCATCACTAGAGCTCAGCGGTGCCATCACTGAGAATGCCACCTATCCATCACTAGAGATCAGCGGTGCCATCACTGAGAATGCCACCTATCCATCATTAGAGATCAGCGGTGCCATCACTGAGAATGCCGCCTACCCATCACTAGAGATCAGCGGTGCCATCACAGAGAATGCCACCTATCCATCACTAGAGATCAGTGGTGCCATCACTGAGAATACAGCCTATCCATCACTAGAGATCAGCGGTGCCATCACTGAGAATGCCGCCTATCCATTCACTAGAGAACAGCGGTGCCATCACTGAGAATGCCGCCTATCCATCACTAGAGCTCAGCGGTGCCATCACTGAGAATGCCACCTATCCATCACTAGAGATCAGCGGTGCCATCACTGAGAATGCCACCTATCCATCATTAGAGATCAGCGGTGCCATCACTGAGAATGCTGCCTATCCATCACTAGAGATCAGCGGTGCCATCACTGAGAATGCCGCCTATCCATTCACTAGAGATCAGCAGTGCCATCACTGAGAACAGCATCTATCCATCACTAGAGATCAGCGGTGCCATCACTGAGAATGCCACCTATCCATCACTAGAGATCAGCGGTGCCATCACTGAGAATGCCGCCTATCCATCACTAGAGATCAGCGGTGACATCACTGAGAATGCCGCCTATCCATTCACTAGAGATCAGCGGTGCCATCACTGAGAATGTTGCCTATCCATCACTAGAGATCAGCGGTGCCATCACAGAGAATGCCACCTATCCATCACTAGAGCTCAGCGGTGCCATCACTGAGAATGCCACCTATCCATCACTAGAGATCAGCGGTGCCATCACTGAGAATGCCACCTATCCATCATTCGAGATCAGCGGTGCCATCACTGAGAATGCCGCCTATCCATCACTAGAGATCAGCGGTGCCATCACAGAGAATGCCACCTATCCATCACTAGAGATCAGTGGTGCCATCACTGAGAATACAGCCTATCCATCACTAGAGATCAGCGGTGCCATCACTGAGAATGCCGCCTATCCATCACTAGAGATCAGCGGTGCCATCACTGAGAATGCCGCCTATCCATTCACTAGAGAACAGCGGTGCCATCACTGAGAATGCCGCCTATCCATTCACTAGAGATCAGCAGTGCCATCACTGAGAATGCCACCTATCCATCACTAGAGATCAGCGGTGCCATCACTGAGAATGCCACCTATCCATCACTAGAGATCAGCGGTGCCATCAGTGAGAATGCCGCCTATCCATCACTAGAGATCAGCGGTGCCATCACTGAGAATGCCACCTATCCATCACTAGAGATCAGCGGTGCCATCAGTGAGAATGCCGCCTATCCATCACTAGAGATCAGCGGTGCCATCACTGAGAATGCCGCCTATCCATCACTAGAGATCAGCGGTGCCATCACTGAGAATGCCGCCTATCCATTCACTAGAGATCAGCAGTGCCATCACTGAGAATGCCACCTATCCATCACTAGAGATCAGCGGTGCCATCACTGAGAATGCCGCCTATCCATCACTAGAGATCAGCGGTGACATCACTGAGAATGCCGCCTATCCATTCAGTACTACATCTCATCATCAGATATATGCTGGGAGTTGTAATCCCACCCCAGATTAGAGGACCAGGAGGGGTGTCAGTAGATTACAGGTACACCCAGATATTTGTGAATTCCCGGATAAGCGGTGACGCAGCATGACCTGTATGATGGCGGTTTCGTGGTGTGATGCCAGCAATCCCTGAGGAGGAGAAGCGTCACGGGTATCACCACCGGGAGGACAGTATGGAGACATCACACGCCGCCGCCTGTACCGACACGCACATGGCGGTTACCTGTGTGCACGGCGGATCCGCAGTCACTGCAGGGGATGGGTCCCGGAGAACGCGTCCATTCATCAGCGAGTGATCTATACGTCGTGTGCGCGGCCGGCTGACCGATACCGCTGCCGGGGGACGCAGCTTCTGACAGCGACCCCACAAGTTTAGATTCAGGTCGTCGTCTGAACCCCAACCCCTCCCTCGGGGGGCTCCTGAGCGCAGGCCAGTCTGCAGTGCAGCAGGGGAATTGCCACTCAAGCAGTGTCCTGTGACACGTGAACGCAGGGTGATGCACATCTGCAGGGGATGGGTCCCGGAGAACACGTCCATTCATGGCCGCCTCCGGGAGACGCAGCTTCTGACAGCGACCCCACAAGTTTAGATTCAGGTCGTCGTCTGAACCCCAACCCCTCCCTCGGGGGGCTCCAGAGCGCAGGCCAGTCTGCAGTGCAGCAGGGGAATTGCCACTCAAGCAGTGTCCTGTGACACGTGAACGCAGGGTGATGCACATCTGCAGGGGATGGGTCCCGGAGAACACGTCCATTCATGGCCGCCTCCGGGGGACGCAGCTTCTGACAGCGACCCCACAAGTTTAGATTCAGGTCGTCGTCTGAACCCCAACCCCTCCCTCGGGGGGCTCCAGAGCGCAGGCCAGTCTGCAGTGCAGCAGGGGAATTGCCACTCAAGCAGTGTCCTGTGACACGTGAACGCAGGGTGATGCACATCTGCAGGGGATGGGTCCCGGAGAACACGTCCATTCATGGCCGCCTCCGGGGGACGCAGCTTCTGACAGCGACCCCACAAGTTTAGATTCAGGTCGTCGTCTGAACCCCAACCCCTCCCTCGGGGGGCTCCAGAGCGCAGGCCAGTCTGCAGTGCAGCAGGGGAATTGCCACTCAAGCAGTGTCCTGTGACACGTGAACGCAGGGTGATGCACATCTGCAGGGGATGGGTCGCGGAGAACACGTCCATTCATGGCCGCCTCCGGGGGACGCAGCTTCTGACAGCGACCCCACAAGTTTAGATTCAGTGCGACGTCTGAACCCCAACCCCTCCCTCGGGGGGCTCCTGAGCGCAGGCCAGTCTGCAGTGCAGCAGGGGAATTGCCACTCAAGCAGTGTCCTGTGACACGTGAACGCAGGGTGATGCACATCTGCAGGGGATGGGTCCCGGAGAACACGTCCATTCATGGCCGCCTCCGGGGGACGCAGCTTCTGACAACGACCCCACAAGTTTAGATTCAGGTCGTCGTCTGAACCCCAACCCCTCCCTCGGGGGGCTCCAGAGCGCAGGCCAGTCTGCAGTGCAGCAGGGGAATTGCCACTCAAGCAGTGTCCTGTGACACGTGAACGCAGGGTGATGCACATCTGCAGGATGTTTGTGGATTTCACACTTTGCTCTTCCTGGGCAGCTTCCTGTCTGACCGCCCCTTTAAGGTCTATCAGATCCACGTGGCGACACGGAGATTAGTGGCCGCTGCTGCCAGGATTATATGGGGCCCAGTTATGAGCAATGACGGCGGAGGAACAAACAATCGCCTTAAGGAAAATATCACCCAAAAAAACAAAAGTGAAGTTGCAATCAGCGGAGGAGGCGGCCGTCAATCATTGACCGTCTGCGTCAGCACAGAGCTGGCGGCCCCTTATCTCCAGGAGATCCGCACAGAATGCACCCAGATCGCACAAGAGCCTCCATAAACAGGAGGTGTTGACGTCCATCTGCCGCATCCGCCAGCATCACACAGACACACGCGCGTCAGTGCAGAGGAGCAACTCCGTGACCGTAATTACCAGGCGGGAGATCACACTCCCCGTTATCCTACTGCCTGCCACAAATCACCATCTGCTGGGAAACATGGCGGAATGTATATGATAGCAGCTGCACTACAACTCCCAGCAGGCACACAAAGAAAGTGAAAGGAGCAGGCTGGGAGGTGTCAGAACTGTTGGATTAAGGAATAGCTTAAATAACAAATCCCTAACTTGACTGTTAATATCAGAATTGCAGAGACCCCCCCCCCCTCCATGTTAAATCAGGGCAACTGCTTACAAGGCAATCGCATACTGGAGGTTTTATAATCACTAGAGCATTATAAACATCCCAGACTTACAATCGCTCAGCCAGCAATTGCATAAACTTGGCGTTGAAAGCATTCTGCTGTTCCATGTTCTTATAACAATTGCTTAACAAGTAATTACCCACCAGGTGTTATTGGAATTGCTAAAATAGCAATCGCATACCGAGCAACGATCTCCGACGCGGGAAATATTTGGCTTCCTATATAGGAAAAGCCCCAAAACGCTAAAGTCACAACGTCCTGAATAGCAATCGCACACTGGTACGATAATACTGGAGTTCGCAGGCGTGGACTGCAGCCCTACTGCCGACAGATCCGCCCAGCGTCTGCGACACCGATAACATGGGATCAGGGTACGTTCACACTAGCGGTTTTCTTTTCCGGCGCCGAGTTCCGTCACAGGGGGTCAATACCAGAAAATAACGGAACGGTTTTACGGTCATGCGGTCTGAATGGAGAGCGATCCGTCCAGGATGCATCAGGACGGAGATAATATCGCAGCGTGCACGGTTTTATCTCCGGCCAAAGTCCTGGAGCACTTGCCGGATCCGGCATTTTTTTCTCTCCATAGAAATGTATTTAAAATACACGTGCAAAAATGTTGGATTTCCGGATGACACCGGAGAGACGGATCCGGCACTTCAATGCATTTGTCAGATGGATCAGGATCCCGATCCGTCTGCATACGTTTTGACGGATCCGGGAGGCAGTTATGGCGACAGAACTGCCTGCCGGAATCCTCTGCCGCAAGTGGGAAAGTAGCCTTAGACGGCGACTGAAGAGGTCGCGCTCCCAGAACATACGCCTTAGAATCCCACTGCCCGACTGGGGCCCGCCGACGAGACGTTCCTGGGGGCGGTATGGATTGGGCAGTTTCTTGGGGAGATAAGACCCCCTGGAGATGTCATCACCTGCATGCTCGACCAAGCTGAGGGTGCACCTTAGTGGCAACCAAAGGCCATCTACAGAGCGGTGAGTGCGTCGCCACAAGCCCTCTGGTTCTGTGAGGTTCCGATAATCCGGAACGTTCCATGACCCCGTAATCCTGGTTAATGGCAGATTATAGGAATCTCACGTGTACACGAGTCCTCAGACGTGGACATCACTGCGGTCAACTCCTGGGCGGCCGTGGACCGGAGAACACACAGGTGAGAGGAAACAGCACCCCCCCACTACAACCTGTCCCCGCAGGCACGCACCCCCGCAGCGGCCGCAGGCACGCACCCCCGCAGCGGCATCTGCTGGGACCTTGAGGGGCTTTTCCGGCCAGCAATGGCAAATTATAAACTGCTTGCACAAAACGACCTTAAAGGGGCCTCTTTCCATCACATTATACAGTGCTTGTTTCCATGGTTACGACCACCGCTAGAGAGTCGACACGCGGTGGTCGGGACAGAAGCTGTGTGCCTATGTGCACTCCCATGGTCCTGACCACCAGAGAGGTCGGTGCCTTTTCTTATAGTGTGCAGGCATGACCACCACTGCCGGATTGTAGGGTGGTCGTAACCATAGAAACGAGCAGTGTATAATGTGATGGAAGAATGAATCCAGCCAGCAAAGGAAGCAACATGGAGGATCACAGCACATTAGTAACGGCCTGGTATTCACTTCCTCTACACAATACATGCTATTCGCTGAGAAGAGACAAACCCTTTAAAGGAAATGACATAAAAGACAAAGCCCCCGCCGATCCTGCGGCGATGATGTCACACATGCCACTTGACTGCTGAGGCCAATGACTTGTACACGTGATGTCATCGCTGCAAGTTTCTTAAAGTCCTGGACAGCCCTTTAAGGTTTTCAGGATCTCTGCTTGCCATCACTCAGTGGAAACAGTCAAGGTTAACTCCTGGAGCATAACCACCCATCCTGGTGGTGTGACGGGCACCGGGGCGGGTTTTCACTGTATTTATAGGCGAAATGTGTTAATGTAAAGAACCAGGCTGGCGCCTGCCGCATCGACCTTCATGCCTCTACCCCCCAAACTGTGTGTCCGTGGCAAACCAAGAGGGTTCCTGCTGAATGACAGCAAGCAGAGATTTTGAAAACCTTTAGAGACAGATAATGAGTACATTGAAAATTTCATTTCTTTTTATGATGTAAAAAAAGAAAAATCCTCTATTTGCTGAGGTCAGAAAAACCTTTAACGCCACTTCTCACGGCAAGACCTTGTGGCTTATCTAGCAATTCCATAAAACCTACTTATTATCAGAATCACAAGCGGGAAGATATGGCTGCCATTACAGTGGATGACCCCCGCTTTTCACCTGCTGGATAACAAGTCAAATGGAAGTTATTGCGGTGGCCATAACAGTTGGCACCCAGCTTTCCCAAAAACGGATATAATGATGTAACGCTTGATGAGAATGACTCCGAGCAGTCAGAAACCAAAGGATTGCGCATACTGGGAGTAGTGATCCTCTTCACCTGTTGTATCATCTATGACCATCTGACCCGTCATCCTACACATACATGATGCAACGGGCAGACAGGAAATGACATCACACCATGAAACCTGTCACCGGCTGTGGGGTTGCAGGATTTGCATAGAATTGGAAGGTGCACAGCAGGACTGGGAGAGTGCTGGAGCTGTCTGCGCCTGGGAGGCTAGCCAGGAAGCGGGTGTGATCAGAGCGCCGTGATGCAACCTTCAGCGCTCCCAGTGGTCAGTCCGAGCATGGCGGTGACATCACAGGTGCTGTGAACTGAGAATTTCCACTCTTGCAGATGAGCTGCCCTCAGAGCCTGCGCGGAGAGAGGACATCACAGAGGGAGGCTGACAAACACCCGCCACAAAGACCACCCCGTAAACTGCAACGGCTTCGTCCTACGGCTAGGGAGGGAGATCAGCAGCGGTCGGGCACCGCTCGACCACCATTACTGATTGCACCCAGCTTTTCTGAGACAACATAACAGGAAAGTGGGGGGTAGTCTGAAAACCCTGCGGGGGTGGGGAGAAAACATGTCAGGAGGAGAACGGGCAGTAGCTGCAGATAAGTGAAGAGCAGCATTGTGGTCCGGATATCGGGGACGAGGACCGGAATAGTCGCCACCGTTCCCACCGCTTTTCCACAATCACAGAATTCCTTGGATGTGATGAGATCTTCTTTCCCTTTAGGATTTATCGGCCGCCACTGCCTCTCCACCTCTAGGGTCATAAACCTTTGCTCTAGGCCTCATGCACACGGCCGCAATTTCGTGTGCATGAGGACCCATTTATTTCTATGGTCCGCAATTCCGTTCCTGAAAAAAATAGAACATGTCCTAGTCTTGTCCGCAATTGTGGACAAGAATAGGCATTTTCTATTAAGTGCCAGGGATGTACGGTCCGCAAAATGTGGAACGCACATCGCCGATGTCCGTGTTTTGCGGATCCACGAATCCGTAGAACCGCAAAACACACACGGACGTGTGAATGGACCCTTAGGACTCATGCACACAGCCGTTGTTTTGGCGGCTCGGATGCGGACCCATTCACTTCAATGGGGCCGCAAAAGATGCGGATACCACTCCGTGTGCTGTCCGCATCCGTTGCTCCGTTCCGTGGTCTGCAAAAAAATATATAACCTGTCCTATTCTTGTCCGCACTTTGTGGAGAATAGGCAGTTATATCAATGGATGTCCGTGCCGTTCCGCAAATTGCGGACCGCAAATCGCACAATGGTCGTGTGCATGAGGCCTTAATGTTAAGAAATGCTCTCTCTGGACGGCGGGTCACGTCGCGGGAACTTCTCCGCTATCTGACGTTTATAGGGAACGGCTGCAGTGAAGGTCACGGAACGGACACAAGACAACCCCCCCAATAATATAGGAAGGCGCTTAGTGCGCACCTCCTTCAGCAGGTAACTGGTCCGAGACTGTGGAGGGGCCCATCACCTGAGCGCCACCACTAGGCCCATCACCTCTCAGGGGACCTTCACATGGCAAACTCAAAATCCACGCCACGAAATCCAATGGCTGACCCTGTGGTTGTGCAGATTGGATACGCACTGGAGCCGAGAAGGGACGTGTCCGCTGCCAGCAGTGGGAGGAGTATTCCGTGCGCAAAGCGGGCAGTGTGGACGAGCCATCAGCAACCACCGTCAGCGGTATTAGGGCCTCATGCACACCACCGTATGTATTGTGCGGTCTGTAAACTGTGGATCAGCAAAATACGGATACCATCTGCATTTTGCAAGCGCCGGACTCTCCATAACTTTGGCGGATCCTCCGCCAGTTCTAAACGTAAGAGCTTCCTCGCCGTCTTACATTTACACTTTTTTCTACACCTAAAAAAAAGGCGTAGAAGATGGTGAATCAGACGCCCCCCCCCTGCAATGTTACACCTGGCGTTAGCGCGGAGAAGTCGCCGATAGTGACGTAACTAACTGTTGTGCCGCCATCTGTGCCTGAATAACACCTAATAGAGGCATAGCTCGGCTCAGTAGATGACCCCCTTTATCTTTTTGTTCATTGCGCTAATAAAACACGTCCGCAAAATGTGGACCACAGACGTCAAAGGGTCCACAAAAAAACAAACGTGGGCGGCCCCCAGACCGCATCAGTCTTTTCTGAATCCATTGTTTGCGGATCACAAAACAGTCGCGGTCGTGTGCACGAGGCTTAGACTGCGGAATATGGCGCTCACTGGAGCACTGCGGCCGATCTAATAACGGCCATCCAATGTAATGTCCCGGATAACGCTAAGTCCCGGATAACGCTCTGCAGCTTTCTGTCTTTCCATCATATTCAAAATCTCTGCTTGCTGTCAGAGAATGGCAACATTCCTGTTTATATCCAGAGGCTGAAAACTAATCTTGAGCTAACGACACACGACCGTTCTGTGGATTTACCAGAGGATCCGCAGCAGAAATACGGATCAGCGCACAGGTGATCGCCGTCAGTGGGGCTGGGCAGCAATCAGAATGACCCTTCTCGCAGACGATTGCTTTTCTACATTTGTGCCGTTTTTTCTGCAGCATGTGAATGCCGTCTACACTAGCCAAGTCCCTGGGTGAAAAACACGAGCAGATCCGACGAGGATCGGGGCGCAGAAACCACCGTGAAATCCAGAACATGTGAACAGGCCCTAAGAATTACTGCAGAAACACCTGACCGTCCCGTCCGTCTGAAGGAGGTACTGCCCCACAAATCAGAACACAGCTGATGGTTTGTTACAATGGGATCCATAACCCTCTAGAAATAGAACCTAGATACGTTATAGGATCCGGAGAGCCCGCCGCTGCCGCCCCCTGAATGAATGCACAGTCCAGTATTCTCCTACCAAGGGAGAGATCCGTGTTTTCTCTGATAGTATCAATGGCGTCACGCTTCGTAATAAAAGATAAGATTTTTAAAAGTTTGTTCCTCAAGGGGAAATATCCTGCGAGTATACATAGAGGATAGGGACGCCGATCGGTCTGACAATCTGCTGGCCATTCCGCAGAGTACACATCAATGAATGTACTGTCCCTTTAAGTAAACAAGCTGCGTGGACGTCGCTTGGCACAGGATTCGCAGCGCTCTTAACTGACCCAGAAACACTGCCACTCCACGCCTGCTGACGTCACCCTTAAACACTACCTTCCGCCCGGCTGCTATTTTTAGGTGTCTATATCAAATCAGTGGAGAATTTGCATCCTGGGTGAGCCAGATATCGTCCAAACATCTGCCCCGGAGGTCGCCGTGCGTCCCGACTGCCATGAACATCTGATTGGTGGGGTTCTGAGTGCCAGCACCCCCTGCTGATCAGCTGCTGCAGCCTCTCTGATGTACACTAGGCACAGTGCCCCATAGTGGTTGTGTGTGGTACTGCGATGTCACAGGTCTTGGAGGAGGTCCAGGTGTCCTGGTCCAACAGCTGCTCTGCAGGACCCCCACTGATGGTCTATCCTGAGGAAAAGGGTACTCTATCCACAGCACAGGGGTTACTTATTAGATCCGTGCGGGTCCTGTGGATTGGGGATAACCTGACAACTGGAATACCCCTTTAAGTAATGTATAAAACCCCTTTAAATTCTGGATTATTGGACATCCATAACGACCTAAAACAAAAATCACAGAACTATAGTGGCCAATATGGGGGAACTGCCCAAGCCCCAAACACAGTAGCGTGCTTCTCATTGGGCGAGCAGTCCCACCACATGTGAACCACAAAAATACAGTGGCAAGTATGGGGGAGCTGCTCAAACCCCAAACACTGTAGCGTGTTTCTCATTGGGGGAGCAATCCCACCGCATGTGGACCGCAGCAAGCGACCATCCCCAGCAATTAAAGCGTACAAAGGAGGACGCCAGCGCGGTCCACATGCACCACAGAAGCATTGTGCGGATGAAAATACAATTATATAAATCACTGAAAAAAGTTGCACCAAACGGATATATCACTGACTATACTGGCTGGTCATACAAGCAGATATTAAAAGCTGAGACTTTTGCCAATATATTCCTGTCAGGAAGATATCGGAGCCCATCATGCATGTGTGGAAGCCTGGCTGTGAGCTGGATTTCATCACCTTCAGACCGTGTTCACACCATAGGTAGCGTAGTGGTAGGACCCCTTGCCATGCTGAGTGACCGTGACGTGGTGCATGATGGGCTCCGATATCTTCCTGACAGGAATATATTGGCAAAAGTCGCAGCTTTTAATATCTGCTTGTATGACCAGCTAGTATAGTCAGTGATATATCCGTTTGGTGCAACTTTTTTCAGTGATCCATAACGACCTGTATTAAAATGGTAAAATATAGAAAGTTTGAAGAACTGGCTGCAACGAGATCATTTTCTGCTTGCGCCGTTCAAGACTTTCGGACGAGCTGGAAAGCAGTGGCGGATTATTAAACTTTCTGCATTACAGATTAGCGGAATTTAGGGATGTCTGATATATCTGAGGAAACAAAGGGTTATACGGTATTTACTCCAATCCGTCTGACGGTGGGGGGTGTAGAGCCTATCGCGTACAACGGACTGTGGAGGGGCCAGCCTCTGCCAGAACTGACTAGGAGAGCAGCTATTGAACCGTAAAGAAGAAAACACTATAGAAGTTGCGCCCACTGGGTACGCAGAGGGATCGCTGGCTTCACGGAGGGAGGCCGTCATCGCTGGCTGGGTGACCGGCCGCTGCACGGAGGAGTCACCCAGTCCGGGAACATACCGTCCAGATTTCACACAAAAGGAAACAAGTCGCTGGATTTAAACTCTGCAAATAATTATTTCATAGAGAAAACAGGAAGTGGAAGCAGCAGGATTTCCCTTCTGTCCACGCGGTGACATCAGAGGGGAGGCCCGGCCTCATCCCGACAGCCTCAATGAGAGAAGCCTGTGAAACCCCAGGTTGGTCAACTGTGGGCAAAGAACACGCTGCGGACCTAATAGTTGGCATGCCCCCCCTGCTGGCAGCCTGCTAGTGGAGCAGTCACACACCGGGCGAGCCGTGCCAGCAGCAATAAAGCAATGCCAATCACCTCATACGCCTCAGTCCCCGGGGCACTGACCAGGAAGAGCGGCATTACCTGATCCAAATGTGTAATACTCCCAGCAGGCACTGCACCCAGGAGGAACACCGCTGCCCTGTTCACAGCAGATGTATCAGACACCAGCAGAAGTGCAGCTAAGAGAAGAACACCGCGGAGCCGTCTAACGGCACGCGGGACTGGGAAGAGAAGATCACCGCGGAGCCGTCTAACGGCACGCGGGACTGGGAAGAGAAGATCACCGCGGAGCCGTCTAACGGCACGCGGGACTGGGAAGAGAAGATCACCGCGGAGCCGTCTAACGGCACGCGGGACTGGGAAGAGAAGATCACCGCGGAGCCGTCTAACGGCACGCGGGACTGGGAAGAGAAGATCACCGCGGAGCCGTCTAACGGCACGCGGGACTGGGAAGAGAAGATCACCGCGGAGCCGTCTAACGGCACGCGGGACTGGGAAGAGAAGATCACCGCGGAGCCGTCTAACGGCACGCGGGACTGGGAAGAGAAGATCACCGCGGAGCCGTCTAACGGCACGCGGGACTGGGAAGAGAAGATCACCGCGGAGCCGTCTAACGGCACGCGGGACTGGGAAGAGAAGATCACCGCGGAGCCGTCTAACGGCACGCGGGACTGGGAAGAGAAGATCACCGCGGAGCCGTCTAACGGCACGCGGGACTGGGAAGAGAAGATCACCGCGGAGCCGTCTAACGGCACTGGGAAGAGAAGAACACAGCGGAGCCGTCTAACGGCACGCGGGACTGGGAAGAGAAGAACACAGCGGAGCCGTCTAACGGCACGCGGGACTGGGAAGAGAAGATCACCGCGGAGCCGTCTAACGGCACGCGGGACTGGGAAGAGAAGATCACTGCGGAGCCGTCTAACGGCACGCGGGACTGGGAAGAGAAGATCACCGCGGAGCCGTCTAACGGCACGCGGGACTGGGAAGAGAAGATCACCGCGGAGCCGTCTAACGGCACGCGGGACTGGGAAGAGAAGATCACCGCGGAGCCGTCTAACGGCACGCGGGACTGGGAAGAGAAGATCACCGCGGAGCCGTCTAACGGCACGCGGGACTGGGAAGAGAAGATCACCGCGGAGCCGTCTAACGGCACGCGGGACTGGGAAGAGAAGATCACCGCGGAGCCGTCTAACGGCACGCGGGACTGGGAAGAGAAGATCACCGCGGAGCCGTCTAACGGCACTGGGAAGAGAAGAACACAGCGGAGCCGTCTAACGGCACGCGGGACTGGGAAGAGAAGAACACAGCGGAGCCGTCTAACGGCACGCGGGACTGGGAAGAGAAGATCACCGCGGAGCCATCTAACGGCACTCGGGACTGGGAAGAGAACACCGCGGAGCCGTCTAATGGCACTGGGAAGAGAAGATCACCGCGGAGCCGTCTAACGGCACGCGGGACTGGGAAGAGAAGATCACCGCGGAGCCGTGTAACGGCACTGGGAAGAGAAGATCACCGTGGAGCCGTCTAACGGCACGCGGAACTGGGAAGGGAAGATCTGATCCCCAAGCTGCCCCTGTACTACGTGCACTGCCCAGAGGGGAATGGCCGCCCTGATAGGTTCCTGACACGGGATCGTCCCTACTATAGCCCCTCGCCACCGCCGCGATCACACAGAATAATAAAAGCTGCGGATCACAAAGTCCACTCTGACAGTAAAGGATTAGGGGGGAGAATATTTTTGTGATGTTACAAAAGTAATTGATGCTAAAATAAATCAATATACATGCCAAGGATCAATAGGTCTATAGCAGGCATGCTCAACCTGCGGCCCTCCAGCTGTTAACCCTAACTACAACCCCCAGCATGCCTGACAGCCTACAGCTATCAGACTACAGCAGGGCATTGTGGGAGTTGTAGTTTTACAACAGCTGGAGGGCCGCAGGTTGAGCATGCCTGGTCTATAATAAGGCATAGGTACTCCAAATATAGGGGCCCTTATCCCTTTACAAATGTCCCAACGCATTCGGCCTTGTTCACATTCCTGGCTCATCAGGGCAAACACGGAGAACATGTTCACTCTGATCATCATCAAACCTATTGCCAAGAAATAAACCAATACGAGCTCCTTTCTGATGTACAACGAAGCAGTCACACCGCCGAATACTGCCGACTACTGCCTCGTCTCTGGTCAGACGAACCTCACAACCTCCATTTACTTTGTAAAGGTGCCGCCCAAATACAAACTAACTGAACGGTCTAGATACATATAGATAGTACTGGACCGAGTAATAGCCGTGGGAATAGCCTTTTATATGCATTTTTTTATACGTTTTAATGGTGGTCAGTAATAATATTGTACCTTTTACCACTATTTGCTGTATGGAGCCTTCTGACCGGAGAATAGTCAGAACTGAGAGACTAATCAGAGCAAAGTAAGAAAAAGCTTTCAGGCAACCCCCTAATGAAGGAACAAGGGACCCACAGACCCCAAACAGCAGCCTGCAGAGTCCGACAGAAACCTACTGCATGCAAGACATACAATCCTCCACGTATATCACAGCTAATAACAGGGAGACTCTGCATATAAACCACATCACTGCGTACACACATTACTGATCCTGTATTATACTCCAGAGCTGCACTCACTATTCTGCTGGTGCAGTCACTGTGTACATACATTACTTATCCTGTACTGATCCTGAGTTACATCCTGTATTATACTCCAGAGCTGCACTCACTATTCTGCTGGTGCAGTCACTGTGTACATACATTACTTATCCTGTACTGATCCTGAGTTACATCCTGTATTATACTCCAGAGCTGCACTCACTATTCTGCTGGTGCAGTCACTGTGTACATACATTACTTATCCTGTACTGATCCTGAGTTACATCCTGTATTATACCCCAGAGCTGCACTCACTATTCTGCTGGTGCAGTCGCTGTGCACATACATTACTTATCCTGTACTGATCCTGAGTTACATCCTGTATTATACTCCAGAGCTGTACTCACTATTCTGCTGGTGCAGTCACTGTGTACATACATTACTTATCCTGTACTGATCCTGAGTTACATCCTGTATTATACTCCAGAGCTGCACTCACTATTCTGCTGGTGCAGTCACTGTGCACATACATTACTTATCCTGTACTGATCCTGAGTTACATCCTGTATTATACTCCAGAGCTGCACTCACTATTCTGCTGGTGCAGTCGCTGTGTCCATACATTACTTATCCTGTACTGATCCTGAGTTACATCCTGTATTATACTCCAGAGCTGCACTCACTATTCCCTTCTAGTGTTGCCGGCACATACCTGCATGGTATCAGCACTTTATTTAATGAGTTGTGAGATGACGGCACTACGCTGGCGATCTAACACGGAAGCGCCTGTGTATTATTACAGGAGATTACGGAACGTTTGCGGATAAAACGACTGACAACCAAGTAGACGGGAACGAGGACCCCCTCACTACACAATTCCAGGTCATCCTTCAGTACCTCGACTGACCATGGAGAAGCAGGGATTTAGAGGCAGGCAGGTCCCAGCGTTATGCAGCAGCGCTCTGGAGACCTCCAGGACCTTTCATCTATTACATTCCTGCGGTGGGAATAAGGGGCTGGAGCAGCGGTGACAAAGCCGTCGTCTGCTATTCACAATCTTGTCTAAGTGTTCCTGGAGTCCTCGAAGGCAAACGGCGCGCTCCACGAGCTCCACCGCATGGCACGGCTATATTTAGACGCTGACGGAGCTATTATTAGCTTGTTCTATTAATAGCCGCGCTGCTGAACGGCCTGCAGGACGGATCCTGTGTGATCTGCAGGGATGGAATGCAGAGCGAGCAAGACGGGACCTGCCAGGCTGAGAGCGGGCAAACAGAGACCAGATGGGAGCGGGGCGACGTGCGGGGAGAGGGCAAGCGAGGTGGGACGCGGGAGACACTGACATGACACAGGCTGACTGATGTGAGAGCCAGGAATGAGGTGATGAGAGACAGTAGAGATAAGGACTCGTGCACACGGCCGCAGCGCTCCCGTGGCCTGCATATGGCGGGTCCACGATACACGGCAGCGTTCACTCATCCTGATGTATATCCGGTGCTGCTCTACATTGCTCCAGATTCTCAGCACTCTGTGCAGTGTGGGATACGTCATCTTTACACCGCGCTGCGTACAATCATGTGAGACGGAAAACACGGACTCCCCTGAATTATAGGGGTCAGCTGTCTGACAACCAACAGTATTGTGAATGCAGCTCTGGAGCCACATTTACAACTCCTTCAGCACTGGCCTCCATCACTCTCACAGACAGGACCGCACACTTCCATGCCACTCCCTGCTGTTTCAGTGTCTGCACATGGCATCTAGTTGAGGTGGAGCGCGGCGGCTCCGCTCCTGCACAGACGTGGCCCCCATGAATTATGAATTCGGCAGCCCCCCTGCGCACTGACCAGCGGTCACTCACCTCGGTAGAAGCGGAGACTTTGCTCTGGTTTTCTCCTTCTCCTTGTCTTTTTCTTTCTGCCGCTCTTTTTCGTCCCTTTTGCTTCGATCTCTCTCCCATTCATCCTTCCGTTTCTGTCGGTCCTTCTCTCGCTCCCGCTCTCTGTCGCGCTCTCTTTCTCGCTGACGACGCTCTCTGTCTCTGTCCCTCTCACGGTCCCTTTCTTTGTCTCGCTGTCTGTCTCTGTCCCTATCGCGGTCACGCTCCCGTTCTCTGTCCTATGAAAAGAGAAAGAAGATGATGATAATAATAATAATAATAATAATAATAATAATAATAATAATAAAGTACAATACCCCACACAATGGAAAGAGCAACTATTCAGGAAGGGGGGCGCGGCGAGGGGGGAGAAAGGGAGGGGGGGTTGGCGAGGGGCGCGGCGAGGGGGGAGAGGCAAGGGGGGAGGCGCGGCGAGGGGGGAGAAAAATGGGGGGGGGGGCGCGGCGAGGGGGGAGAAAGGGGGGGCGCGGCGCGGCGAGGGGGGAGTGTCCAGCCACCACAGCAAAATTTTACTCAATTTTTCTGGCACAAATGAAGCCAGAAATCTACAGAAGCTCAGACTGCCAGAGGATACCAAAGACCGGCATAAAGTGTCGTTCTACGATAAACCTTCCATATTGTTCAATACTGGCATTCTCCTCAACAGCTGCAATCATAATTCTCCACGTTCAGAGGCGAGATCTCCAAACATCATATGCAAGTTTTAGTGTCTGCAATGGGCTTTATTTAGAGAAGTGTCCTCGTTATGTCAAGCAGCTGTTGGTAATATGGGGTCCATAAAACAAATGGTACCCCACAGAATAGTGAGTGCAGCTCTGGAGTATAATACAGGATTAGTGATGAGCGAACTTCTGTTTTAAGTTCGGCGTCTAAAGTTCGGCTTCCGGTTAGCGGAGAATCCCGATATGGATCCGGATATGGATTCCGACTTCCGTTGTGGTCCGTGGTAGCGGAATCAATAATGGCCGATTATTGATTCCGCTACCACGGACCACAACGGAAGTCGGAATCCATATCCGGAACCATATCGGGATTCTCCGCTAACCGGAAGCCGAACTTTAGACGCCGAACTTAAAACAGAAGTTCGCTCATCACTATACAGGATGTAACTCAGGATCAGTACAGGATAAGTAATGTATGTACACAGTGACTGCACCAGCAGAATAGTGAGTGCAGCTCTGGAGTATAATACAGGATATAACTCAGGATCAGTACAGGATAAGTAATGTATGTACACAGTGACTGCACCAGCAGAATAGTGAGTGCAGCTCTGGAGTATAATACAGGCTGTAACTCAGGGTCAGTACAGGATAAGTAATGTATGTACACAGTGACTGCACCAGCAGAATAGTGAGTGCAGCTCTGGAGTATAATACAGGATGTAACTGAGGATCAGTACAGGATAAGTAATGTATGTGCACAGTGACTGCACCAGCAGAATAGTGAGTGCAGCTCTGGAGTATAATACAGGATGTAACTCAGGATCAGTCCAGGATAAGTAATGTATGTACACAGTGACTGCACCAGCAGAATAGTGAGTGCAGCTCTGGAGTATAATACAGGATGTAACTCAGGATCAGTACAGGATAAGTAATGTATGTACAGTGACTGCACCAGCAGAATAGTGAGTGCAGCTCTGGAGTATAATACAGGATGTAACTCAGGATCAGTACAGGATAAGTAATGTATGTACAGTGACTGCACCAGCAGAATAGTGAGTGCAGCTCTGGAGGATAATACAGGATGTAACTCAGGATCAGTACAGGATAAGTAATGTATGTACACAGTGACTGCACTAGAACAGTGAGTGCAGCTCTGGAGTAAATCCATGCCGTACCAATCTTATGGCTAATCACTGTATATATAATGATGTGTAAAAGGTGGACTAAGGGCACTTTCACACTAGCGTTATTCTTCTCCAGTATTAAAATCCGATAAAGGGTCTCAATACCAGAAAAAAATGCTTCCGTTTTGTCCTAATGCATTCTCAATGGAAAGCAATCCGTTCAGGATGCATCAGGATGTCTTCCATTCCGTCTCTTGTACGGTATTTGACTGGACAAAATACCGCAGCATGCTGCAGTATTTTTTCCGGACAAAATCCTGGAATAATACCGTACTTGCCGGATACAGCATTTATTTCCATAGAGATGTATTAATGCCGGATCCGGTACTAAGTAACATAGTACATAAGGGCGAAAAAAGCCCTCCGTCCATCCAGTTCGGCCTGTCATCCTGCAAGTTGATCCAGAGGAAGGCAAAAAAAAAAAAAAGAAAAAAAAAAAAAAAACTGAGGTAGAAGCAGATTTTCCCCACTTAAGGGGAATAAAAAGGGTTAGGGTTAAGTGTTCTGGAATTTGACGCTTCGCTGGATCCGGATTTACGGTTTGCATCGGGATATAGGAGGAGTGGGTTTCTCTTTTGATCTTGGAAAAAGTTTAAATACCGGATGAGTTATTCCAGACGATACTGGATGAGACGGATACGGTGATTCACCCGATCAGTCTAACGGATCCGGAAAGAAAGGTAATCAGTCTGCGTACTGTTTGACGGATCCGCTAGTCTGAAAGTAGCCTTAGACTTGAACCCCAAAATAACTGCATGAACGCGAGTAGTGGGCACGTACTCTATAGCGGTATGGCTCCGTCTCTGTGTACTGTACGCGGAAGTTTTCATACTGCCCTCCGCGCCAGTATCTCTCCATTTCAAGGTCATGGTAAGGATCAGCAAATGGATCGGGCCTGAGAAATAGAAAAAACATCTACAGTGAGACCAAGACCACGTCATACACATCAAATCAGCATCATGTTGGTTTCTCTTAGGGCTCATGCACACAAACGGTTTTTGTCTGCATCCGATCCGCATTTTTTGCAGGTCAAACGCAGACCCATTCACTTCAATGGGGCCACAAAAGATGTGGACAGCCCCTCATTCGAAATCTGGAGGACATCGCTCTCTTTTTGGAAAGGCCTCATCATCCGAGCTATTTCGCCGGGCCCTCAGGTATTGGCCTACGGGAATACCTCTTTTTAACGGTAAAGGATGATGGCTTTGCCAATGTAGGAAGCTATTTGATGCCGTGGGCTTCCTATATACCTCCGTTTTTATACCTCCTTCCCCATCCAAAATGATTTAAGATCAAGGAAGCTAATGCTCTCCATTTGGATCTCCATGGTAGAAAGTAACCCAGGACTGGTAGGGTCTGAACCCAGGACCACCGCGCTGCGGTAATTTATCTAGTGGGCAAGGACCAGAGTGCACAGCTCCTTCCTCTGTGGGTTCCGTGGCACCGCACTGCCAGAGCAGATCTTCTCCACTGCCAATACATTAGAAACTTCTTTTACCGCAGAAAAAAAAACGGGAAGTGTACATTTGTATATCTAAGGCTACTTTCACACTAGCGTTCGTCGGTCCGCTCGTGAGCTCCGTTTGAAGGGGCTCACGAGCGGACCCGAACGCAGCCGTCCAGCCCTGATGCAGTCTGAATGGAGCGGATCCGCTCAGACTGCATCAGTCTGGCGGCGTTCAGCCTCCGCTCCGCTCGCCTCCGCACGGACAGGCGGACAGCTGAACGCTGCTTGCAGCGTTCGGGTGTCCGCCTGGCCGTGCGGAGGCGTGCGGATCCGTCCAGACTTACAATGTAAGTCAATGGGGACGGATCCGTTTGAAGATGCCACAATTTGGCTCAATCTTCAGGCGGATCCGTCCCCCATTGACTTTACATTGAAAGTCTGGACGGATCCGTCCGAGGCTATTTTCACACTTAGCTTTTATATGCCAAAATAATGCAGACGGATCCGTTCTGAACGGAGCCTCCGTCTGCATTATTATGATCGGATCCGATCGAACGCTAGTGTGAAAGTAGCCTTACACTGTAATATTGCTAAAACTAATATATCTTATTTTATGTGTGCGCTCCGTCTGCTGTGCCATTGCTAAAACTAACAACTATAGCCATGACTTTTTTTTTGGGGGGGGGGGGGGGGGAGAAAGCTAATTAACCCCATCTCTGCCACAGCTAGAGCAAGAAGGGGTTAATACACAGACAGCAGGGGTCGCACTCCCATCAGCGCCTAGCCAGGGTTTCTTTGTCACTGGCTGGTCCCTGGGATCTTCACTGAGACCACGGTCACAAAGATCTGCAGCGCCATGGGTGTAACCCGCTGCTTTTATACCGTGGGGTACAGTTAACCGCTTACCGCCTCGGCGTATAATGTTGTGGCAGTAAGCAAATGGTTAAGAGATTTTTGGCTAGAGGCCACTCCACTTCTACTAGGGCAGAGCCAATACGTGGGCAGTGGAATCCTTGCACGGCCACTGATTTTCAAGGGTGTCCTGCAAAGACTCTGGTCATACTGAAGCAGCCAATGCAATCACAACCACCAGCAGTCAAATGCTACTCACCCGTGGGTCACCGTTTCTCGAAATTCTACTTCTCTGAAAGAAAGAAGAATGAAGATGGGATTAAATGCAATCCTTAATATTCTGTCTAGTTACACATTCCTACACGACCGGCACAACACGCGGTCCTCGGCTCAGAGTCACATATGCAGATCTGTTTTTAATAAAAGCCGGGAGAGAATTCAAAGGGAAGGAAAAGTATGAGAGAAAATCGGATCGGTCTCCTCCTACAGCTGCACTAGGTGTGAGAACCTAGCCTGGGGCGCTCGCTGGGTCATGTCCATATATCCGAATGGCTGCTATGTAATATTAGGTTTCCCCAGCGGCGGGACCAGAGGCAATCAGCTGGGACACGGACCGCACATTGCTAGTATATGCCATCAGGGTCCAATAGGTCCCACCTCAGAACACGTGCACAGCAGGCTCTCCATTCATCGCTATGAGAGCCCCAAAAATAGCCAAGGGAGCACGTTTGGCTATTTTCGGAAGTCCCATAGCGATGAATGGAGAACGCACCATCCAAGTGCTGCCACTTCTCCATTTACTGCCGGATATTGCTGAGCCAGAGCTCGCCTATTTTTGGACCCATTAACGGAGGGTGGCCGTGCATGTGCAGCTGCTCTCCACTTACTTCAGGGGTTCCGGAGATAGGAGCAAATCCTAGACGCAAGACTATCCTAGCTATATGCCATCAGTGTCTCAGATGGGACTAGCACTTTAAAGGGGTCGTCTAACTTCAGCAAGGTGACATTCATTACATAGACAAAGTTAATACAAGGCCCTTCCTAATGTACTGTGATTCTCCATGTTGCTTCCTTCGCTGGCTGGATTCATTTTTCTATCACATTATACACCACTTGTTTCCATGGTTACGACCTCCCTGCAATCTGGCAGTGGTGGCCGTGCTTGCACACTGTAGGAAATAATGGCAGCATCTGTGTTGGCCGGGACCAGAGGAGCGCACATAGGCTGGTGCTTGTTTCTATAGTGTGCAAGCACGACCACCGCTGATGGATTGCAGGGAGGTCGTAACCATGGAAACGAGACGTGTATAATGTGATGGGAATATTAGACTAGCCAGCAAAGGAAGCAACTTGGATAAGAACAGTATATTAATAAATGGCTTGTATTAACTTTCTCTACATAATAAATGCTATTTGGTGAAGTGAGAGGACCCCTTTAAGCTAAGAACTGCCACCATAAGCGCTTCTTCTCTACCCACAAAATAGGAGGCAAGTTTCTTAATTTGGGCTGTCCATTGCGGGAATCGCACTCCGTGTGCGCGTGAGATCCTCCGCTCTGGACTTGCAGGAGCGCAGGACATTATCACGATTTATAACGCGGTGTGTCTCTGCGTGGCCTCTGCGTCTCCACAGGATCATAGCGACATAAAGCGGTCAGTATGATTCTGCAGAAATAAGGTCATGCAGAGACACACAGCATTATAAATCATGATGATGCCCTGCGCTCCTGCAAGTCCAGAGCGGAGGATCTCACACACGGAGTGCGATTCCCGCAATGGACTCGCTCGTGTGAAGCAGCCCTAAGAATAAGCCGCTGAAGTGAGCGGTGTGGCGGTCACACATGTCCCCTGCCGCTACATTCAACTCTGACTGCAGAAAGCCGAGCTTTTCACCCGTTTTCCTACATGATCAATGCCATTTGCTTCTCTTCGCAGTCCCACGGAGTTGAATGGAGCAGGACATGTGGGACCTCATTCTTGTGATGGGTGGGAGTCACAGCGGTCAACCCCCACTGAACAGATAATTATCCCCCTATGCTGTGGACGGAGGGAGACGCTCTTACGGTGGGACAACCCCATTAACCAGAAAATAAAAGTGAAGCAAAATCAGCCAAAAAACTAAGAAATATTACACACTACGGTTTACCATGGAAACCGTCTATAAACAAAGGGTAGATACCCAGATGACGCCCCGCGGCAGACGTTTGGTCACAGAATTTCTGGACCTTCTAGATCTAATTTGGGGCAGATGTTTCCATGGCAACCAAATCCGACCCATTTCTAGGCGGCTCCATTACCGGTAACATTCCTCTTATCCGCTGGACCCAATTGAGGTGAAAAGCTCAAATATTCTGGATGAGAGGAACGTGGGACAAAACGAACAACTGCTTTGGGAAGAGAAGACCAGGAGCACAATCTAACGGCCCCATACTGGCGTCCCCCACTACAAGACCCCCTCACTGTAACAGGGGAAGCATTATAGCTATTGGCAAGGTCTGTCCATCTTCTGTGGTGTATCCCAGCCGGACGAAGGAGAAGCCTCTCAGGCCGACATACGCACCCCGTTTCACGAACTTCTCTGGTGATCCGATAATTCCAGTCGTGTAAATAGTCATTCTCCTTATCAAAGTCCCTCTCGTCCTCTCCAATGGTGACCGTCAGACGCTTCTCTTCAAAGTCCGGCTCCTGCTCTTTTCTTATGGTGGCTTTTTTCAGCACCTGAATAAGAAAGAAAATGAAAAAACGCTCAGGAAAAAATTTGAGGAAATCAGAATCCTACAAAAAAAATAAAAATTATCTCCATTAGTCCCATCAGAAGCCCCTCAGGGTACAGAGGCAATATGGCCACTCAGCTTACCCATCATCCTCATCCTGCGGACTATCCCTTCTGGATCTGAGCCTGGCGTGGTCACAGAACCCAGAGATTTCAACTGGATCGGCTGACCATCGAATGTGCATGGGGACAGATGTCGTGGAAGGGAGAGATTGGGCCTGTTGGGTTTCAACAAGCTATATCCCTTTGTTCTCAGGCAGATAGCCCCCCCTGCTGGGCATGCAAGTGTATGGAGGTCAGAAAACCGCTTGTTCCCCAACTAAGCACAATGGGGGTCATTTACTAGAGACTGTGTTAAAAGCCCCCACAGGCGAAACGTGTGACCAATTTAAGAGGTGCAAACAACTCCAATATTCCAGTCAGAACATTTTTGGGCAAAATGTCATTTGCATCAAATTCTCTTCTTTTTTTTTTTTAAAACACCCAAAACTTCCCCGGCATCATCGCTCCTGGCTCTGAAGTACTGCCCCTGCATCCATACATGACAATGCAAGCAGAGCGGGGGGTGCTGGGGGGTCGCGGCAGAGCAATGGCATGCGCAAATCCTTAGTAGCTTGCAGACAAAGGGAGGATCAGACCACATAGGGTTTGCTTGCGACCATGAACACACATAAGCAAGCATTGGAGCTGCATGCAAAAGACGGTAGGAGATTTGTAGAAGAGCTTCCAAGTTTCTTCTTATTTTATTTTCAAAACAATGGCTGCAAAGTAGGAGAGATCCATAGAAATCTAATCTGCAAACGTCACAGGAAATAGAACGTCTATTGACGGCAGCGGCTACTAATAGCCAATGTACATTACCTCTTTAGCATGCCGGAGGCCTCTTTCCCAGGCGCTCTCTGTAGGGGGGTCCTGGACTGGGGGGAGCAGTAGCTCTTCCGCGGCTGGAGCCCCCTGTAGGACAGAAATATAGATTTGTATGAAGCTGTAATAGTCCGTACAGAACCAGCTCTGTCACCACCAAAGACCTTCACAGACTTGGCAAATGGGATCCCAGGGGATCTGACAGGCTGCACTTATAGTATGGGGGCCACAACACTGCAGGGCTTACCCAGATGTTCTGAGCCAGAGGGGCCACTCCTGCAGGGGTCCCATTTGGGGAAAACGGGTCGGGTTTGGTTATGAGTGAATAGTTCCCCTTATCGTTCATTCCAGGATGTATGAAGCGGCAGCTCATTCCCCAGGTGCAGTTCCCTAGAAGAGACAATGGTCGTTAGGGGCAGGTAAGTACATACAACATATAGCCCACCTACTGCCGCATTAACGGCTCCTGTGAAGGGCCAGATTATAGAATATTCCGGATTATTAAAGGGTTTCTCCCATGACTAATGTAAACAATGAGACTCAGACATCATCTAGTACTTAACAACCTCCTTATAACAGATCCAGAACCAGCCCTGGACCTCACATGGATCCAGAGATCTCCCCATTCACTGCTCTGCGGCAGCCCAGGGGGGCGTGTCCATTCTGCGGCAGCCCAGGGGGGGCGTGTAAATTCTGCGACAGCCCAGGGGGGGGGGGGGGGGGGCCGTGTCCATTCTGCGGCAGCCCAGGGGGGCCGTGTCCATTCTGCGGCAGCCCAGGGGGGCCGTGTCCATTCTGCGGCAGCCCGGGGGGGGCCGTGTCCATTCTGCGGCAGCCCGGGGGGGGCCGTGTCCATTCTGCGGCAGCCCGGGGGGGGCCGTGTCCATTCTGCGGCAGCCCGGGGGGGGCCGTGTCCATTCTGCGGCAGCCCGGGGGGGCCGTGTCCATTCTGCGGCAGCCCGGGGGGGGCCGTGTCCATTCTGCGGCAGCCCAGGGGGGGCCGTGTCCATTCTGCGGCAGCCCAGGGGGGGCCGTGTCCATTCTGCGGCAGCCCGGGGGGGGCGTGTCCATTCTGCGGCAGCCCGGGTGGGGGGCCGTGTCCATTCTGCGGCAGCCCGGGGGGGGGGCCGTGTCCATTCTGCGGCAGCCCGGGGGGGGAGGGCGTGTCCATTCTGCGGCAGCCCAGGGGGGGGAGGGCGTGTCCATTCTGCGGCAGCCCAGGGGGGGGGAGGGCGTGTCCATTCTGCGGCAGCCCAGGGGGGGGGGGGATGTCCATTCTGCGGCAGCCCAGGGGGGGGGGGGGATGTCCATTCTGCGGCAGCCCAGGGGGGGGGGCGTGTCCATTCTGCGGCAGCCCAGGGGGGGGGGCGTGTCCATTCTGCGGCAGCCCAGGGGGGGGGGGGGGGTGTCCATTCTGCGGCAGCCCAGGGGGGGCCGTGTCCATTCTGCGGCAGCCCAGGGGGGGGCCGTGTCCATTCTGCGGCAGCCCAGGGGGGGCCCGTGTCCATTCTGCGGCAGCCCAGGGGGGGCCCGTGTCCATTCTGCGGCAGCCCAGGGGGGGCCCGTGTCCATTCTGCGGCAGCCCAGGGGGGGCCCGTGTCCATTCTGCGGCAGCCCAGGGGGGGGGAGGGCGTGTCCATTCTGCGGCAGCCCAGGGGGGGGGGGGGGATGTCCATTCTGCGGCAGCCCAGGGGGGGGGGGGGGGGGGGCGTGTCCATTCTGCGGCAGCCCAGGGGGGGGGGGGCGTGTCCATTCTGCGGCAGCCCAGGGGGGGGGGGGCGTGTCCATTCTGCGGCAGCCCAGGGGGGGGGGGGGGGGGTGTCCATTCTGCGGCAGCCCAGGGGGGGCCGTGTCCATTCTGCGGCAGCCCAGGGGGGGCCCGTGTCCATTCTGCGGCAGCCCAGGGGGGGCCCGTGTCCATTCTGCGGCAGCCCAGGGGGGGCCCGTGTCCATTCTGCGGCAGCCCAGGGGGGGCCCGTGTCCATTCTGCGGCAGCCCAGGGGGGGCCCGTGTCCATTCTGCGGCAGCCCAGGGGGGGCCCGTGTCCATTCTGCGGCAGCCCAGGGGGGGCCCGTGTCCATTCTGCGGGCAGCCCAGGGGGGGCCCGTGTCCATTCTGCGGCAGCCCAGGGGGGGCCCGTGTCCATTCTGCGGCAGCCCAGGGGGGGCCCGTGTCCATTCTGCGGCAGCCCAGGGGGGGCCGTGTCCATTCTGCTGTAGCGTGTCCATTCTGCGGCAGCCCAGGGGGGGCCAGTGTCCATTCTGCGGCAGCCCAGGGGGGGCCCGTGTCCATTCTGCGGCAGCCCAGGGGGGGCCCGTGTCCATTCTGCGGCAGCCCAGGGGGGGCCCGTGTCCATTCTGCGGCAGCCCAGGGGGGGCCCGTGTCCATTCTGCGGCAGCCCAGGGGGGGCCAGTGTCCATTCTGCGGCAGCCCAGGGGGGGCCCGTGTCCATTCTGCGGCAGCCCAGGGGGGGCCGTGTCCATTCTGCTGTAGCGTGTCCATTCTGCGGCAGCCCAGGGGGGGCCCGTGTCCATTCTGCGGCAGCCCAGGGGGGGCCCGTGTCCATTCTGCGGCAGCCCAGGGGGGCCCGTGTCCATTCTGCGGCAGCCCAGGGGGGGCCCGTGTCCATTCTGCGGCAGCCCCGGGGGGGCCCGTGTCCATTCTGCGGCAGCCCAGGGGGGGCCGTGTCCATTCTGCTGTAGCGTGTCCATTCTGCGGAAGCCCAGGGGGTGGGGGGGGGGGGGCGTGTCCATTCTGCGGCAGCCCGGGGGGGGGGGGGGATGTCCATTCTGCGGCAGCCCAGGGGGGCGTGTCCATTCTGCGGCAGCCCAGGGGGGCGTGTCCATTCTGCGGCAGCCCAGGGGGCTGAAATGGTAGTGACATTAAATGGGTTCTCCAGGACTATTAATGTCCAGGTCGTCCATATCTGAATCCCAGCGCGGTGCTGGAGGTTGCAGGCTCTTCCTAGGCCGCGTGATGTCACATTCATCCGTCATATGGCCATTCAAGTGAATGGAGCGGAGATGCAATACAGAGCACAGCCAATGGACGGCGCTGTGCTGGGTATGCTGTGAGGGGAGCGGATCATGGTGGGTGTAGGGAGTCGGACCCGCCCGAAGGACCGCTCATCAATATTCTACAGATACGGCCTAGAAAGGACTGTCCGGAGTCAAACTTCCTGAATTACTGGAGGCCACATTAACAGGTACTGCAATGGACACCGACGCCTTCTATTCAATGATGGCCACCAGTCATAGTGAAATACTCCGGCGCCATTTCACTCCCTGTGCCTACAAACTACAACTTGGCAAATCCTTTCCGTCACCGGCACAGATGAAGATTTATACTCCAGTCACATCCAGAGCTGCATTCAGAACACCGCAGGTCTACAAGGAAAGCGCTAAGCTTCTAGGCCGCGTGTTCTGAAAGCAGCTTTCAGGATATTTACTGACCCTCTTGGGGCGTAAAAGGCGCGTGGCTTGGCTGGAATACCGGACATGGGTTAAGATTGCACCAACAAGCAGCGTAAAGATGGACAGACGGGTCTAACGGACTGAGGTACCGGAATACATTTGGGGACCCGTTACCAGGGTGCACAACCTTTTCTGGTTGGGGGCCACACTGTCAACTGAACCAATTCCAAGTGCCGAAAATAAACGTTAGAGGGGTATTACCAAGTGGAATACTGCATTTATGGCACATTGAGCTTACACTATAGTTCCACTTCCAGGACTCCCATCTAATGGGACAATACATGAAAGACTCATGTGAGCCGCCACGAGACATAGACATACATGTCTGCTACCAGATGATTGAGGGCCGCTTGTGGCCCCCGGGCGTGCCCCCCTGCATTAGACTGTCTACATTTGCAGCATCTAAAGTATAAATGACGCAAAGTATTTTTAGAGCAACTCATTGCATCGCGTCGATTATATTGACTAATTCATATAAACCACTAGGGGCCGTCCTCACCAACGGCCATAATGGAAACCAAGCACCCCCCAAATAAATGTAGAGAAGGACCCAGTGGCGTAGCTATAGGGGTCGCAGTTGCAACCGGGACCCTAGGCCCCCCTTGCCAGTGGTACTGTACTTTTCCCTTTATAAGATGCAGTACATAATGTATGGAGGAGGAGGCGGCGGAAAGCGCTGTACTTACCCCTCCTCCCAGGTCCCGCGCTGCTGTGTCCTGCCTGCAGCGTCAGGACGTACAGAGCGCTCTCTGACCGGACGCTGCAGGAGGTCAGGTGACTGTGCAGAGCGGGACCTGAGAAGGGAACCAGGACAGGGAGAGGGGCGGCAGGAGAGGCAAGTTATTACTATTTTACAGTCTGATCTGAGGTCTGATATGGCGGCGTTATTGGGGGTCTGGAGGTCTGACTGGGGGGGTCTGGAGAGGTCTAATGGGGGTATAGACATCTGATTGGGGGTCTGGAGAGGTCTAATGGGGGTATAGACATCTGATTGGGGGCCTGGAGAGGTCTAATGGGGGTATAGACATCTGATTGGGGGCCTGGAGAGGTCTAATGGGGGTATAGACATCCGATTGGGGGTCTGGAGAGGTCTAATGGGGGTATAGACATCCGATTGGGGGTCTGGAGAGGTCTAATGGGGGTATAGACATCCGATTGGGGGTCTGGAGAGGTCTAATGGGGGTATAGACATCCGATTGGGGGCCTGGAGAGGTCTAATGGGGGTATAGACATCCGATTGGGGGCCTGGAGAGGTCTAATGGGGGTATAGACATCCGATTGGGGGCCTGGAGAGGTCTAATGGGGGTATAGACATCTGATTGGGGGTCTGGAGAGGTCTAATGGGGGTATAGACATCCGATTGGGGGTCTGGAGAGGTCTAATGGGGGTATGGAGGTCTGACTGGGGGTCTGGAGAGGTCTAATGGGGGTATAGACATCTGATTGGGGGTCTGGAGAGGTCTAATGGGGGTATGGAGGTCTGACTGGGGGTCTAGAGGTCTAATGGGGGTATAGACATCTGATTGGGGGTCTGGAGAGGTCTAATGGGGGTATAGACATCCGATTGGGGGCCTGGAGAGGTCTAATGGGGGTATAGACATCTGATTGGGGGCCTGGAGAGGTCTAATGGGGGTATAGACATCTGATTGGGGGCCTGGAGAGGTCTAATGGGGGTATAGACATCTGATTGGGGGTCTGGAGAGGTCTAATGGGGGTATAGACATCCGATTGGGGCCTGGAGAGGTCTAATGGGGGTATAGACATCTGATTGGGGGCCTGGAGAGGTCTAATGGGGGTATAGACATCTGATTGGGGGCCTGGAGAGGTCTAATGGGGGTATAGACATCTGATTGGGGGTCTGGAGAGGTCTAATGGGGGTATAGACATCTGATTGGGGGTCTGGAGAGGTCTAATGGGGGTATAGACATCTGATTGGGGGTCTGGAGAGGTCTAATGGGGGTATAGACATCCGATTGGGGGCCTGGAGAGGTCTAATGGGGGTATAGACATCTGATTGGGGGCCTGGAGAGGTCTAATGGGGGTATAGACATCTGATTGGGGGCCTGGAGAGGTCTAATGGGGGTATAGACATCTGATTGGGGGTCTGGAGAGGTCTAATGGGGGTATAGACATCTGATTGGGGGTCTGGAGAGGTCTAATGGGGGTATAGACATCTGATTGGGGGTCTGGAGAGGTCTAATGGGGGTATAGACATCCGATTGGGGGTCTGGAGAGGTCTAATGGGGGTATGGAGGTCTGACTGGGGGTCTAGAGGTCTAATGGGGGTCTTATCTGAGGTCTGATATTGGGTCGGGGTCTTACATGGAGGTCTAATGGAGGGTTCTGATCTGAGGTCTAAAACTGGGGTCTGACAGAGGTCTAAAGGGGGTTTGGTATGATACCGGGGGGGGGGGTCTCATTTAGGGTTTTATATGAGAGTCTGATCTGAAAGGGGGTATTTTTTGTAGCGGCGGACAATATAAAGGGGTGTTTTTGTACTGATGCACTCTGTGTGGTCCCAGTATTTTCAGGGGCACTGTTTCTGCAGGATAACATTGGGGGCACAGCGGACACAGGATGGGGGGGGGGGGCAGGATGGGGTGTTGAGAAGGAGGATAGAAAAGTAGGAAAGTAAGAGGTCTGTTTGTTAAACTCTGCAGAGACGAGGCGCGGCTGAAAGAAGTCCCCATGGCGGTCTGGTGTGAGGAGAAGATGAGGAAAGAGAACATCTACATCAGAGGAGGCATCACTGGATGGAAGAGGTACATAGGAGGCGCTGTATGACCCTGGATGTTCTGTGGCGCTGTTTGTAAGGTCTTTAAAGGGGTTGTCAGCTTTATTTTTGTACGAGCGCTGCCTTCTCCGCTGCGGCGGGCAGGAGAGCAGAGAAAGCGGCTCTCATATGAGCGCTGCCCTCTCTTCAAACAGCTGGGGGACCCCGGCGATCCGATATCGCTGACCTGAGCCTTTAGCTGCGCCCCTGGAGGGACCCTCTGAGTGCCTCATCTCCAGACATCAGAGAAACATCACAAGAGGTGAAAGAATGTGGAAAAAACCCAGAGCCTCACGGAGCCTGCACACAGCGGCGCAGGACGCCGCGCACAGGACTGCCATGGACTTTAGTTTAGAACGTGAAAATAGTTTACTGCCAACGGTGTGCAAAAAATAAAAAATTCCAGTCACATGACCCGGGTCTGTGTACAAAGGTAGGACAAAAAAAGAAGAAAAACAACAGGACATCGGGGGAAAACCAGAATAAAGCAATTGAGCAGCACGCCCAGTAACGAGGCGCGCAGGCCGGAGCCCGAGGAAGGTGCTCACACGCCAACAGGCATGCAGGGGGCGGGACCGCAGGCGCACACAACGGCCTTGTTAACCCTCTCTCACCCAGAGAATGGAACATGGCCTTGTGTACACGGGGGATGTACTGGGGGAGCACACAGCACAGGGAACGTGTTCATGTGAACGAACCCCAAGATGGAAACAAAGAGAACGGAGTCCAATATTCAAGGGTATAGGACTGAGCTGCAACACCAGGCACAGCCACGGAGAAGAGTGGCGCTGTTTGTGGAAAAACCCTTTTCTTTGGAACGTGGTACACCTTAAGGAGTTTGTCCCACAGGATAAGGGTCCCCGGCGGTCCCACAGAGATGGCACCCTGCAAACCACAGCTCCTCTCACTCCGGCATCCAGTATGCATCATGGAGGGGGCTTATTCCAATTAATGGGACCCACGCACAACACCTGCTGGATGTCAGGATGCAAAATCATCTCGCCAAGTCCAGAGGGGGGGGGGGTTACGCATGGAGAACCCCTTAACCCACACCCTAATGTCCTGTCCAGGTTATATTGAGGAACTTCCTGGATCTCCCAGCCCTGATCCACAGAGGAAAAGGTAGCGCCTGAAATCCAGAATTTTGTAATCACAGTTCTGCTAGTCATTGGAAACAGTCAGCAAGAGCGATGCCTCCGGGTGCACTCCGATGACTGTATAGGGTGTAAAAACCGCCAAATATGCCCCGCGTTTACCGACAACCTTTTATGTCCATTTTCTACGTAAACTATAAAATAAAGGTTCAAAAGTGGGAATAAAGCGGCTCCTGATGTCACCAATCAGGACATCGACTCCCATCATCAGCCTGGAGAGTGACTCATAGGCCGGCGGATGGACCGGATGTTGTGTCAAACAGGTAGAGACCAGAGGCCACGGAAAGTCAAAGCCGTAAAACATCTAAACATACACAGGACGTGGAGGGAGCCGCACCGCCCGCCTGTCGCAATCTGCAGCCAACACCATGGCTCTGGTATGTAACGGGCACGGCAACGATCCCTGGGCGCCTGCAGGTCCCATGTGGCGATCCCAATACACGTAATATTCTTCAGCTCTGCGTGGATACAGTGTAAAGTGGCGCACTGACCCCCACCCATCCACTGAGGTCCTGGAAGGCTCCCGCCTCTATACCAAACGCAATGATAAATGAGACATTTGACGCCGCCGTCCGGCTTTACACCGACATGTCAGACAGGCCGATAATAAACGCATTTTAGCCACGCCCTTTTTTGGACTGTTGCGGGGAGAATCCGTTTCAAAAGCATCGCTGTAACCTGTGCCGCATTCTCTGGGCAGCGGAGGTCGGGTTTGGTAAAAGAAAAAGAAAATTGCAAACGAGGAGCAACAAATTAAGGCCAAAATCTGTGACAAGAAAAGGGGGGTTTGGGGGCGACCTCCGAGAGGAAAGCCCAGCGCAAAAGGGAGCAGAACTCTGCGCGAATCTACAGCCGCAAATAGCGATGGATTTGATTTAGGGGTCAAGCACATAACCGTGGTTTTGCGGAGGACAATCCTTATCTGCAAAACGTACAAGAAGAGGACATCTACCAGAGAGCAGGGCGCTCCGTAAAAACGCAGAGTTCACGCGGTGGCCATCCGTGTGCGTGGGCCCGTACCGACTGCTTGCTCAGCAGAAGCGACCCTTTCAATAAACATGCGGCAAATCACTCCAACCATCTCCTTTAACCGACTGACCAATCAGATTGAGAGGTCACCCTCGGACAGGCTCCTGATTGGCTGCTGGCCCGCGGCTACATCTGCCCTTCATGCAATGGCTGGCGGTGTGCCATCAGCACATGGTTTTTCCCGCAGTGATGAAATAACGCGGCAACTAAAATCCCCGGGTGTGACGTCATCGCTCGCTTCATTCTTCACATTCTTTACATTAAAGTTCATTGTAAACATCAGAAACGCAGGGCTCAGAGCTACGGAAACCTACGAGGACCAATCTCACAACAGCCTTCATCTATGGGGATGCTTGCTAATACTCTGTGCTGCTGTGGGAACAAGAGCTTTCTGCTGCAAAACACGCAGCTCTGTCCTCATCATGACAGATAAGTGACCCTCCACAAGATCAGCATACTCCTCTCCTGAAATCCTCTGTGCTGCTGGGACCCCGCTCCTTCCACTATGTAACTCTCAGCCTGTGACCTCCACAAGATCAGCATACTCCTCTCCTGAAATCCTCTGTGCTGCTGGGACCCCGCTCCTTCCACTATGTAACTCTCAGCCTGTGACCTCCACAAGATCAGCGTACTCCTCTCCTGAAATCCTCTGTGCTGCTGGGACCCCGCTCCTTCCACTATGTAACTCTCATCCTGTGATCTCCACCAGATCAGCATACTCCTCTCCTGAAATCCTCTGTGCTGCTGGGACCCCGCTCCTTCCACTATGTAACTCTCAGCCTGTGACCTCCACAGGATCAGCACACTCCTCTCCTGAAATCATCTGTGCTGCTGGGACCCTGCTCCTTCCACTATGTAACTCTCATCCTGTGATCTCCACCAGATCAGCACACTCCTCTCCTGAAATCCTCTGTGCTGCTGGGACCCTGCTCCTTCCACTATGTAACTCTCATCCTGTGATCTCCACCAGATCAGCACACTCCTCTCCTGAAATCCTCTGTGCTGCTGGGACCCTGCTCCTTCCACTATGTAACTCATCCTGTGTCCTCCACCAGCTCAGCACACTCCTCTCCTGAAATCCTCTGTGCTGCTGGGAGGACCCTGCTACTTTTGGGATGTAATATTCTATCTAACATTTCACAAGACAGGCTGCTGTGCTCTTTCTACTATGGGATCGTGATCCCATAAAATGACACCATGTGTGGGGGATGGACACGTGACAAGAGGAGGTGCGCACCACACAATGGTCTGCAGGAGGTTATAATGTGACGTCAAAGGAACTCTGGGAAAGATGGGTGACCGCTCCGCAGAGCCGTGATGGTGGTCGTGCCTGATGTCACCAATGCATTATCTCCAATTACACAGCAACCCGAACCAGAGTACAGTGCCTGGCATCCATCTGAAAAGGACATATTGGGGAAGGGGGAGGGGGGTTTGGACTGCGCCACCTATCAGCTTCTCTGAGCCAATCATGCAACTAAGGGCGCATTTACACCAGCAGATTATCTGACCAATCAGACCAGTAGTTGGTGTGTAGAAGCGACCGGTCAGACGCCCGTTGGTGTGTAGAAGCGACCGGTCAGACGCCCGCTGGTGTGTAGAAGCGACCGAACAGACGCCCGCTGGTGCAAGCGACCGAACAGACGCCCGCTGGTGCAAGCGACCGAACAGACGCCCGCTGGTGCAAGCGACCGAACAGACGCCCGCTGGTGCAAGCGACCGAACAGACGCCCGCTGGTGCAAGCGACCGAACAGACGCCCGCTGGTGCAAGCGACCGAACAGACGCCCGCTGGTGCAAGCGACCGAACAGACGCCCGCTGGTGCAAGCGACCGAACAGACGCCCGCTGGTGCAAGCGACCGAACAGACGCCCGCTGGTGCAAGCGACCGAACAGACGCCCGCTGGTGCAAGCGACCGAACAGACGCCCGCTGGTGCAAGCGACCGAACAGACGCCCGCTGCTGTAAATGCAGCTTTAGTGACAGCAGGTGACCTTGCTCCTACAGAAAGTCCTTTCCAGCTAGATGCCAGGCACAGTATTCAGCCTCCCAGAAACTCTCCATCTTCACAGCTTTATAATGGCAGCTCTTTCACGCCCTGGATTTGCGAGTGCAGAGATACTTCAGGAAGACGCGGCGGCGACCATATGCGGTGTGTGAGGGACCTGAGAATTCTGGGGGTCATTACAGGTATTGAATAGCCCCTTTAACCCCTTAGCGACCATTGACGTACTGTGTATTTCATGACGGGGTGTTAGTCTACAAAATCTACAAAAATAATATTATAATACGTATTGTTTGGACACCGCGCATGCGTTAGACTAACGGGATCCCAGGCCGCCCAGCAGGATGTCAATCCCACAGAAGAGGGGACGGTTAGGGGGCTTTCTTATCTCGCTGCCCCCTTGACTTCAGACTGACCGGCGAGATCAGATTACCGGATTACCGAGATCAGATTACTGGATCAATCACCTCATTAGTAACAGACTGGGCGCTACTATAAGGTAATGCTGGCGGTTTTATATGAGATTTTGAGGTGACGGGTTCCCTTTAACCACCTCCGGACCGCCTAACGCACATGTGCGTTCCGGAGGTGGCAGGCTGGCGCACAGTCACGCATATATGCGTCATCTCGCGAGACGCGAGATTTCCTGTGAACGCGCGCACACAGGCGCGCGCGCTCACAGGAACGGAAGGTAAGCGAGTGGATCTCCAGCATGCCAGCGGCGATCGTTCGCTGGCAGGCTGGAGATCCGAATTTTTTAACCCCTAACAGGTATATTAGACGCTGTTTTCATAACAGCGTCTAATATACCTCCTACCTGGTCCTCTGGTGGTCCCTTTTGTTAGGATCGACCACCAGAGGACTCAGGTAGGTCAGTACAGTCGCACCAAACACCACACTACACTACACCCCCCCCCCGTCACTTATTAACCCCTTATAAACCCCTGATCACCCATGATCACCCCATATAAACTCCCTGATCACCCCCCTGTCATTGATCACCGCCCTGTCATTGATCACCCCCCTGTCAGGCTCCGTTCAGACGTCCGTATGATTTTTACGGATCCACGGATACATGGATCGGATCCGCAAAACGCATACGGACGTCTAAATGGAGCCTTACAGGGGGGTGATCAATGACAGGCGGGTGATCACCCATATACACTCCCTGATCACCCCCTGTCATTGATCACCCCCCTGTCATTGATCACCCCCCTGTAAGGCTCCATTCAGACGTCCGCATGATTTTTACGGATCCATGGATACATGGATCGGATCCGCAAAACGCATACGGACGTCTAAATGGAGCCTTACAGGGGGGTGATCAATGACAGGCGGGTGATCACCCATATACACTCCCTGATCACCCCCTGTCATTGATCACCCCCCTGTAAGGCTCCATTCAGACGTCCGCATGATTTTTACGGATCCATGGATACATGGATCGGATCCGCAAAATACATGCGGACGTCTGAATGGAGCCTTACAGGGGGTGATCAATGACAGGCGGGTGATCACCCATATACACTCCCTGATCACCCCCTGTCATTGATAACCCCCCTGTAAGGCTCCATTCAGACGTCCGCATGCGTTCTGTGGATCCGATACATGTATCCATGGATCCGTAAAAAATCATGCGGATGTCTGAATGGAGCCTTACAGGGGGGGTGATCAGTGACAGGGGGGTGATCACCCTGATCACCCTGATCACCCCCTGTCATTGATAACCCCCCTGTAAGGCTCCATTTAGACGTCCGCATGTCTTTTGTGGATCCGATCCATGTATCCATGGATCCGTAAAAAATCATGCGGATGTCTGAATGGAGCCTTACAGGGGGGGTGATCAGTGACAGGGGGGTGATCAGGGAGTCTATATGGGTGATCACCCCCCTGTCATTGATCACCCCCCCTGTCATTGATCACCCCCCCTGTCATTGATCAGCCCCCCCCCCCCCCCCCCCCCCCTGTAAGGCTCCATTCAGACATTTTTTTTGGCACAAGTTAGCGGAAGTTTTTTGTTTGTTTTTGTTTTTGTTTTTTCTTACTAAGTCTCATATTCTACTAACTTGTGTCAAAAAATAAAATCTCCCATGAACTCCCCATACCCCTCACAGAATCCAAATGCGTAAACATTTTTTAGACATTTATATCCCAGACTTCTTCTCACGCTTTAGGGCCCCTAAAAAGCCAGGGCAGTATAAATACCCCACATGTGACCCCATTTCGGAAAGAAGACACCCCAAGGTATTCCGTGAGGGGCATATTGAGTCCATGAAAGATTGAAATTTTTGTCCTAAGTTAGCGGAAAGTGAGACTTTGTGAGAAAAAAACCAAAAAGGAGATTTTTGTGAAACTCACCTGTAAAATCTTTTTCTCGTCTTTTCCATTGGGGGACACAGACCATGGGTATAGCTTAGAGGTATTAGTAGGAGGGACACTATGCAAATGAAAGAGCTCCTCCTCCTCGGGCTATACCCCCAGACTCCACCAGGAGGAACTCAGGCGTTGCACAAGCAGTAGGAGAAGGAGCAAGAAAAAATCATGGAAACCATCGGACCAAGCCATAAGGTCCAACCAGAAACAGAAAAACTGAACTAAAGACCCCTCCTGCAACAGGAATAATGGGTGGGAGCTGTGTCCCCCAATGGAAAAGACGAGAAAAAGATTTTACAGGTGAGTTTCACAAAAATCTCCTTTTCTCGTGCTTTTTTCCATTGGGGGACACAGACCATGGGACGTCCAAAAGCAGTCCATGGGGTGGGAAAAAATATCAGCACCGCCAGGAGGAACGCCCCAACGGTCAAACAGGAACCACAGCCTGCAAAACCCTGCGGCCAAAGCCGCATCAGCCGAAGCCAGTGAATGCAACTGACAAAAATTTGCAAAGGTATGCAAGGACGACCAGGTGGCCGCCGTACACAGCTGAGACGCAGAGGCACGACTGCGTCTTGCCCAGGAAGCCCCCTCCGCCCCAATGGAGTGAGCGGCAATTCTAGCCGGGGGAACTCCACCACAAGCGTGACAAGCCGCGGAAATAGCCAAGCAGATCCAGAGCGCCAAGAACGGCGGACGGAAGCAGTAGCCGCGAGACACACCTTCAGGACCCGTACAACATCCAGGGAATGCAGAGTGCGTTCCTTGGGGTTAGCCGGAGAAGGACAAAAGGAAGGCAGGACAAGATCCTCATCAAGGCGGAAGGGAGAGACCACCCTGGGCAAAAAGAAGGGGACTGGACGGAGCACAACTTAATCCTGGAGGAAAACCATTAAGGCTCCTGACAGGAAAGAGCGGCCAGCTTCGACACCAGTCTGACCTAAAAGCTCGTGATGGGACGTGAACTCACAGCCACTGCATAATAGCCCAGAACTTTAATCACTACGCTATGTAGCTGTATCAGAAGCTATGGTCACAAGGAAGTCCAGATGAGAACAGTCAGAGAGACCCTCCTCAAAGGCTCGAAGGGAGCCGACTGCAGAGCGCGCAGAACCAAATTGAGATCCCAAGGAGACAAAGGGGGAACATACGGGGAACCGAATGCGCCACCCCCGAAGAAAGGTCACCACCGGACCCTTAAGAGCAAGGGACCTCTGACGGCCCGCGCCGAAACCTGACCTTACAGGGAACTAAGCGACAGTCCCTGCACAAGCCCAGACTGAAGAAAAGACAGTACCATCAAGATGGAAAACCGAAGGGGAGGGAACCCCGAACCCTCAAAAAAGGATAGGAAGGCCATCCAGGTACGATAGTAAATCCGGGAGGAAGAAGACTTCCCCGGACTGATCATGGTCCTAACCACTGAATCCGAGAACCCCATCTTTATCAGGATGGCGGTTTCAACAGTCACGCCGGTAAACGAAGAGACCGCAAATTCCGGCGGAAGAACGGGCCCTGAGACAGTAAGTCCTGTCCGTCGGGAAGAGGCCATGGGGCGTCCGCCAGCAACCGAGCCACGTCCGAAAAACCACGCGCGGCGAGGCCACTCTGGGGTGATGAGAACGGTCGGAGTCCCTTCCGCCTCGAACTGGCGTAGACCCTTTGGCAGGAGAGGAAAACAGAGGAGGCTGAAGTCCTGCCACGGAGACACCTGCGCATCCATCCGTACGCCTCCGGATCACGGGCGCGAGCCAGGACCACTGGGATCTTGTTGTTGAACCCGGACGCCATTAAGTCCACATCCGGACGGTCCCATCTGTGGCAGATTTCTTCGAACCCTTCTGGATGCAGAGACCACTCGCTTGGATCCACCGTGTTGTGGCTTAGAAAGTCCGCTGTCCAGTTGTCCATTCCTGGAATGCAAACTGCTGACAACACCGGAACGTGAGTCTCCGCCCACGTCAGAATTCACTTCACCTCCTGCATCACCATCCGGCTGCGGGTCCCGTCCTGATGGTCGATATAGGCCACGGCCGCGGCATTGCCCGTTTGAACCCGCACTGGGAGGCCCGCAAGGAGAGAGGTCCAATAGGAGAGAGAGAGCGGAAAAAATCGCCCTCAATTCCAGAAAGTTGATTGGAAGGCGAGACTCTGCCGCCGGCCAAATTCCTTGAACCGTGCGAGACTGGAAAACGCCCCCCCAACCCAGGATGCTGGCATCGGTGGCGGCGATCGTCCAGGAGAATGCGAGAAAGGAACTCCCCGACCTCAGGTTCTTTGGGAACAGCCACCAAGGGAGAACTGCCCGAACCCGCTGAAAGGTAAAGGATCTCCTGTTGCGCCAGGCGAGTGTGAAACTGGGCATATGGAAAGGCCTCGAAAGAGGCTACCATAAGACCCAGGACCTGCAAGTATTCCCGAATGGAGAGGCACGGGGAGCGCAGCAGATGCGACACTGCCCCCTGGACCTGGGAGGACTTGAAGGCTGGTAGAATACTTTGGCAGCCGAGGTGTCCAAAATCACCCTCCGGAAGGAGAGCCTCTGGGACGGGAAGAGGCAGGAGTTTGGGAAAGTTACCAGGCAGCCGAACCGTTCCAGGGTCTGAACAGTGATCCGGACGCTGTCCGTGGTCTGCGGTAGAGAGGGGGGCCTCTATCCGGATATCGTCCCGACAGGGCAGCAAAGGAATGCCCCTGGTACGAAGAAGCGCCATGAGCGGTCCAGGACCGTGGCAAGGACCCGCGGGGTGGTCGCCAACCCGAAGGAAGGGCGACAAACTGACAGTGTCGACCCATAATGGCGAAGCGCAGGAATCGATGGTGGGATTCCGCAATCGGGACATGTGATAGGCCTAGGAGCAGCAGGGCGGGCTGACTGGGCCCTCTAGTGCCGGGAAGGCTGGTGCAAAGGAAGGCCTCTTTGCGGGCGACCTGAGACCCCCGGCGGAGGAAGCAGGCGACGGCCTACCAGATGAGAAACGGCAAAAGGCATGCAGAGACGAACTCGTCCAGCTGATCCCCACAAGGCCTGGAAACCCCAAAGGGGAGATTAGCAAGGGAACGCTTGGTGGAGGCGTCAGCGTCCCACACCTTCAATCAGATCTCTTCGCGCTGAGTGACAGAGATGGCCAACCTGCGGGCAAAGAGGGAAACAATGTCCCTAGAAGCTTCGCAAAGAATGTTAGAAGCCTGAGACATCTGGAGAACCAACTCCAGTGTGTTAGTAGCCGCATCTCGTACCGCCAGTTCCTGGTGGTGGTGTTGTAACCACACCGAGAGAGCACTGGCTACCCCTGCTGAGTGAAAGGTAGGTCACAGGGACGCGCTGCCAGCGAAAAAAGGACCTGGAAGAGAGTCTATGCGTCTGTCTACAGCATCCTGGAAAGAGGAACTGACTAAGACAGGAAGGGCCACATAATTGGCTAATCCGGCCACCGGAGGATCCACCTTAGGGGGAGGAGACACCTCTCCTCGCCGTCAGCAGGGAAAGGAAAGTATATTCATGCGCTGGGTGGTCGAGAACCTTATTAAGACCACCCCAGGCCCTGGACATGACCGCGGAAAAATCCCTCATGGACCGGGAACATGGTAGTCTCCGACTGCCTGGACGGAAAAAGGGGGAACTCCTGACCAGTGGAAGGAGGAGAATCCCCTTGGAGAATAAAGGTGTCTCGGACAGTCACCACTAAGTCAGCCACCCTGGTGGAGAGCTTAGGCGAGGGGTCCCGCTCCATGACCTAATCAGAGCCGGAAATTCTCCTTCAGACTTGCGCTCCCTAAGGGAGGGGAGAGTCGCCCGAACGCGCCTCTAGACGAGGGGGGGGGGGGGGGGGAGAGCCAGAGCCATCCGAGGAGGGATGCTGCTGCTCACGCTCCCTGTTAGTATTCGGGCGTCTTCTGTGGAAAACCACTTAGAGAGGTGGTTGGCGTCACAGGATTTGAAAATGCCCTATAGTCCAAAAAGGACGTGGCTCGTCCGAGCCGGATAATTCTCCTTCGGAGTACTCTCCCTAGGGAGGGGGAAGAGCAGTCCGCAAGCGCCACCGGCGAGGTGAGGGGGGTGGAGAGACAGAGACATCCGAGGTGGGATGCTGCCGCTCACGCTGCCTCTTCGTAGTCAGTCACCCACTGTGGGGACCACTGAGAGAGATGGAGTCGTTAGCGCCACAGGATTAAAGGACATGGTTGCCTTGGTGACTAAGACCAATTTAGCGGCCGCGCTGGACATGGCAGATGCCCAAGCGGGGACCGCAGGCCCCCAGGGACGTGGAGGAGGGGTGGAGGAGGGGGGTAAGGCAGGGATGCAGGTAATACTTATCTGCTCCTGCAGAACTTCTCCCTCGACTCCAGGACCAGCAGGGATGCACCTCATCAGGCTTCTGACTCCTTGTCCAGGAGTGCAGTGTTCTGGTGGAGGGTGGCAGCAGGAGACCCAGTAGCTGGTGGGATACCGGAGCTGCAGGTCGAGCCCGGATCCACTTGTCTTCTTTGGGGGGCAATGGAGGCAGCCAGGCAGCGTCCAAGGACGGCAGCGGGCATTCCACGGGGGACCAGGAAGGCGCCATGCCGACCTGTGTCCCCATCTAGAATAATATAAACAATTTTTGAAGGCTGAAAGGGGCTTTGAACTCAGAAAGCCTGGACATGGGGCAACAGCAGCAGTACCACTGAGCTACCAGCTTGCCTGGCACAAAACGGAGTAGAGTGATGAGGAGCTGCACGGCCATGAGCAAACAGAGTCTCCGGTGTAAGGAGAGTCAGAGCGGCATGCCGAGGCTCCGCCTCCCCTAACGCGTCATTATGGCGCGAAAAAAGCGCGCGAAAATAAGCGCGCGCGCGAAAATATGCGCGCGCGCGAAAATATGCGCGAGCGCGAAAATATGCGCGAAAATAAGCGCACCACGTGGAGGAGCGGCCTGCCGGCGGGCGCTGAGGGAGCGCAGCAGCCAAGGCCCGACGAGAGAAGCGCTGAAGCCCACAGTTTAAGGGGAAGAGATGCCAGTACTCCAGTGCCAAAATGAAGAAAGTGCCCCATCAGGATCCTTCTTCAAGCTCACCCAGGCAGCCACAGACAAATAGACACAGAGGGAGGGGGAGGGATTGTGCAACACTTATCTGCTCAGCATGCTCCCTCGATGTCCAGACCAGCAGGGATGCGCCTCTTCAGACTTCTGACTCCAATCCAGGAGAACAGTGCTCTGGAGGAGGGTAGGCAGCAGGCGTCCCAGCAGCTGGTGGGATGCCGGAGCTAACAGGTCGAGCCCGGATCCACTTATCTTCTTGGGGGGAAATGGAGGCAGCCAGGCAACGTCCCAAAGACGGCGGCGGGCACTCCACGGGGGACCAGGAAGGCGCCATGCCGACCTGTGTCCCCATCTAGAATAAAAATAACAAAAAGGAGTAGAATCAGAGAGTGTCAACCTCCTTCACCAGACACTAAGCAAAGACTGAGTTCCTCCTGGTGGAGTCTGGGGGTATAGCCCGAGGAGGAGGAGCTCTTTCATTTGCATAGTGTCCCTCCTACTAATACCTCTAAGCTATACCCATGGTCTGTGTCCCCCAATGGAAAAAAGCACGAGAAAAAATCAATTTCCGCTAACTTATGCAAAAAATAAAAAATTCTAGGAACTCGCCAGGCCCCTCATTGAATACCTTGGGGTGTCTTCTTTCCAAAGTGGGGTCACATGTGGGGTATTTATACTGCCCTGGCATTTTAGGGGCCCGAAAGTGTGAGAAGAAGTCTGGGATCCAAATGTCTAAAAATGCCCTCCTAAAAGGAATTTGGGCCCCTTTGCGCATCTAGGCTGCAAAAAAGTGTCACACATCTGGTATCGCCGTACTCAGGAGAAGTTGGGGAATGTGTTTTGGGGTGTCATTTTACATATACCCATGCTGGGTGAGAAAAATATCTTGGTCAAATGCCAACTTTGTATAAAAAAAATAGGAAAAGTTGTCTTTTGCCAAGATATTTCTCTCACCCAGCATGGGTATATGTAAAATGACACCCCAAAACACATTCC
>NC_058089.1:132394746-132567368 GCF_014858855.1 Bufo gargarizans | reverse complement strand
CCCTAACCGGTGCCCTCCACAGGTCCCCCTCCCCTAACCGGTGCCCTCCACAGATCCCCCTCCCCTAACCGGTGCCCTCCACAGATCCCCCTCCCCTAACCGGTGCCCTCCACAGATCCACCTCCCCTAACCGGTGCCCTCCACAGTTCCCCCTCCCCTAACCGGTGCCCTCCACAGATCCCCCTCCCCTAACCGGTGCCCTCCACAGATCCCCCTCCCCTAACCGGTGCCCTCCACAGATCCCCCTCCCCTAACCGGTGCCCTCCACAGGTCCCCCTCCCCTAACCGGTGCCCTCCACAGGTCCCCCTCCCCTAAACGGTGCCCTCCACAGATCCCCCTCCCCTAACCGGTGCCATCCACAGATCCCCCTCCCCTAACCGGTGCCATCCACAGATCCCCCTCCCCTAACCGGTGCCATCCACAGATCCCCCTCCCCTAACCGGTGCCATCCACAGATCCCCCTCCCCTAACCGGTGCCATCCACAGATCCCCCTCCCCTAACCGGTGCCATCCACAGATCCCCCTCCCCTAACCGGTGCCATCCACAGATCCCCCTCCCCTAACCGGTGCCATCCACAGATCCCCCTCCCCTAACCGGTGCCATCCACAGATCCCCCTCCCCTAACCGGTGCCATCCACAGATCCCCCTCCCCTAACCGGTGCCATCCACAGATCCCCCTCCCCTAACCGGTGCCCTCCACAGGTCCCCCTCCCCTAAACGGTGCCCTCCACAGGTCCCCCTCCCCTAAACGGTGCCCTCCACAGGTCCCCCTCCCCTAACGGTGCCCTCCACAGGTCCCCCTCCCCTAAACGGTGCCCTCCACAGATCCCCCTCCCCTAACCGGTGCCCTCCACAGATCCCCCTCCCCTAACCGGTGCCATCCACAGATCCCCTAACCGGTGCCATCCACAGATCCCCCCTCCCCTAACCGGTGCCATCCACAGATCCCCCTCCCCTAACCGGTGCCATCCACAGATCCCCCTCCCCTAACCGGTGCCATCCACAGATCCCCCCCCTAACCGTGCCATCCACAGATCCCCTAACCGGTGCCATCCACAGATCCCCCTCCCCTAACCGGTGCCATCCACAGATCCCCCTCCCCTAACCGGTGCCATCCACAGATCCCCCTCCCCTAACCGGTGCCATCCACAGATCCCCCTCCCCTAACCGGTGCCATCCACAGATCCCCCTCCCCTAACCGTGCCATCCACAGATCCCCCTCCCCTAACCGGTGCCATCCACAGATCCCCCTCCCCTAACCGGTGCCATCCACAGATCCCCCTCCCCTAACCGGTGCCATCCACAGATCCCCCTCCCCTAACCGGTGCCATCCACAGATCCCCCTCCCCTAACCGGTGCCATCCACAGATCCCCCTCCCCTAACCGGTGCCATCCACAGATCCCCCTCCCCTAACCGGTGCCATCCACAGATCCCCCTCCCCTAACCGGTGCCATCCACAGATCCCCCTCCCCTAACCGGTGCCATGCACAGATCCCCCTCCCCTAACCGGTGCCATGCACAGATCCCCCTCCCCTAACCGGTGCCATGCACAGATCCCCCTCCCCTAACCGGTGCCATGCACAGATCCCCCTCCCCTAACCGGTGCCATGCACAGATCCCCCTCCCCTAACCGGTGCCATGCACAGATCTCCCCTCCCCTAACCGGTGCCATCCACAGATCTCCCCTCCCCTAACCGGTGCCATCCACAGATCTCCCCTCCCCTAACCGGTGCCATCCACAGATCCCCCTCCCCTAAACGGTGCCATCCACAGATCCCCCTCCCCTAACCGGTGCCATCCACAGATCCCCCTCCCCTAAACGGTGCCATCCACAGATCCACGTCAGTGAGTGAGCGCCGCCCGCACTGCCTGCTGTTACCGGAGCTAAGACCTAGTAAGGTATACAGTAAAGACATCACAATGAATAAAGTTAAAGTTACTGATTAGTTAATAAATGTTCTCCTGTCAGCGGCGTGGCCCTGTATATTCTAACCCCCAGGCAAGCGTCGCTGTCACCATGGGAACGCCTGGGGGTTAGAATATACCATCGGATTTGAGTTTTCACGAGCTCACTGAGATCGTGAAAACTCAATGATTTACTGTCAGTACCCCCCCCTCCTCTGTTCTCATTGGTGGTCAGCGGCAGCCGGCACAGTGGGGAGGGACTCAGGAGAACATGGTGCGCGCAGAGAGCACGATCATATCGCGGTCTGGCGATATGCACAAAATCCATATCGTGGCACAAATTTATATCGCCCACCCCTAGATAGAAGTTACATTTTTAGCCAGTGTTCACTGTAGTGATATTTTATACTACAGTTTTTGCACACACGATCTGTGTGCTCAGTAGCATCTGCACATTTTTGAGTTTTGAGGGTTTTTTTGGGTGTGAAAAAAAAAAAAGAGCTGCAGTTAGTGGTAGTAAGTTAGGCTACGTTCACACTGGCGTTTTGGCTTTCCGTTTGTGAGATCCGTTCAGGGCTCAGCGTCCAAAACGGATCAGTTTTGCCCTAATGCATTCTGATTGGAGAATGATCAGTTTGCCTCCGTTCCGTCTCCATTCCGCTCTGGAGGCCGCCTGCAGCGTTTTAGTGTCTGTCTGACGAAACTGAGCCAAACGGATCCGTCCTGGCACACAATGCAAGTCAACGGGGACGGATCCGTCTGTAATGGCTCTGTCTGAGGCGGATCCGTCCTGGCTCACAATGCAAGTCAACGGGGACGGATCCGTCTGTAATGGCTCTGTCTGAGGCGGATCCGTCCTGGCACACAATGTAAGTCAACGGGGACGGATCCGTCTGTAATGGCTCTGTCTGAGGCGGATCCGTCCTGGCACACAATGCAAGTCAACGGGGACGGATCCGTCTGTAATGGCTCTGTCTGAGGCGGATCCGTCCTGGCTCACAATGTAAGTCAACGGGGACGGATCCGTCTGTAATGGCTCTGTCTGAGGCGGATCCGTCCTGGCTCACAATGTAAGTCAACGGGGACGGATCCGTCTGTAATGGCTCTGTCTGAGGCGAATCCGTCCTGGCACACAATGTAAGTCCACGGGGACGGATCCGTCTGTAATGGCTCTGTCTGAGGCGGATCCGTCCTGGCTCACAATGTAAGTCAACGGGGACGGATCCGTCTGTAATGGCTCTGTCTGAGGCGGATCCGTCCTGGCTCACAATGTAAGTCAACGGGGACGGATCCGTCTGTAATGGCTCTGTCTGAGGCGGATCCGTCCTGGCTCACAATGTAAGTCCACGGGGACGGATCCGTCTGTAATGGCTCTGTCTGAGGCGGATCCGTCCTGGCACACAATGTAAGTCCACGGGGACGGATCCGTCTGTAATGGCTCTGTCTGAGGCGGATCCGTCCTGGCTCACAATGTAAGTCAACGGGGACGGATCCGTCTGTAATGGCTCTGTCTGAGGCGAATCCGTCCTGGCACACAATGTAAGTCCACGGGGACGGATCCGTCTGTAATGGCTCTGTCTGAGGCGGATCCGTCCTGGCTCACAATGTAAGTCAACGGGGACGGATCCGTCTGTAATGGCTCTGTCTGAGGCGGATCCGTCCTGGCTCACAATGTAAGTCCACGGGGACGGATCCGTCTGTAATGGCTCTGTCTGAGGCGGATCCGTCCTGGCTCACAATGTAAGTCCACGGGGACGGATCCGTCTGTAATGGCTCTGTCTGAGGCGGATCCGTCCTGGCACACAAAGTAAGTCAACGGGGACGGATCCGTCTGTAATGGCTCTGTCTGAGGCGGATCCGTCCTGGCTCACAATGTAAGTCCACGGGGACGGATCCGTCTGTAATGGCTCTGTCTGAGGCGGATCCGTCCTGGCACACAATGTAAGTCCACGGGGACGGATCCGCCTGTAATGGCTCTGTCTGAGGCGGATCCGTCCTGGCTCACAATGTAAGTCCACGGGGACGGATCCGTCTGTAATGGCTCTGTCTGAGGCGGATCCGTCTGTAATGGCTCTGTCTGAGGCGGATCCGTCTGTAATGGCTCTGTCTGAGGCGGATCCGTCTGTAATGGCTCTGTCTGAGGCGGATCCGTCTGTAATGGCTCTGTCTGAGGCGGATCCGTCTGTAATGGCTCTGTCTGAGGCGGATCCGTCTGTAATGGCTCTGTCTGAGGCGGATCCGTCTGTAATGGCTCTGTCTGAGGCGGATCCGTCTGTAATGGCTCTGTCTGAGGCGGATCCGTCTGTAATGGCTCTGTCTGAGGCGGATCCGTCTGTAATGGCTCTGTCTGAGGCGGATCCGTCTGTAATGGCTCTGTCTGAGGCGGATCCGTCTGTAATGGCTCTGTCTGAGGCGGATCCGTCTGTAATGGCTCTGTCTGAGGCGGATCCGTCTGTAATGGCTCTGTCTGAGGCGGATCCGTCTGTAATGGCTCTGTCTGAGGCGGATCCGTCTGTAATGGCTCTGTCTGAGGCGGATCCGTCTGTAATGGCTCTGTCTGAGGCGGATCCGTCTGTAATGGCTCTGTCTGAGGCGGATCCGTCTGTAATGGCTCTGTCTGAGGCGGATCCGTCTGTAATGGCTCTGTCTGAGGCGGATCCGTCTGTAATGGCTCTGTCTGAGGCGGATCCGTCTGTAATGGCTCTGTCTGAGGCGGATCCGTCTGTAATGGCTCTGTCTGAGGCGGATCCGTCTGTAATGGCTCTGTCTGAGGCGGATCCGTCTGTAATGGCTCTGTCTGAGGCGGATCCGTCTGTAATGGCTCTGTCTGAGGCGGATCCGTCTGTAATGGCTCTGTCTGAGGCGGATCCGTCTGTAATGGCTCTGTCTGAGGCGGATCCGTCCTGGCACACAATGTAAGTCAACGGGGACGGATCCGTCTGTAATGGCTCTGTCTGAGGCGGATCCATCCTGGCACACAATGTAAGTCCACGGGGACGGATCCGTCTGTAATGGCTCTGTCTGAGGCGGATCCGTCCTGGCACACAATGTAAGTCAACGGGGACGGATCCGTCTGTAATGGCTCTGTCTGAGGCGGATCCGTCCTGGCTCACAATGTAAGTCAACGGGGACGGATCCGTCTGTAATGGCTCTGTCTGAGGCGGATCCGTCCTGGCTCACAATGTAAGTCCACGGGGACGGATCCGTCTGTAATGGCTCTGTCTGAGGCGGATCCGTCCTGGCACACAATGTAAGTCCACGGGGACGGATCCGTCTGTAATGGCTCTGTCTGAGGCGGATCCGTCCTGGCACACAATGTAAGTCAACGGGGACGGATCCGTCTGTAATGGCTCTGTCTGAGGCGGATCCGTCTGTAATGGCTCTGTCTGAGGCGGATCCGTCTGTAATGGCTCTGTCTGAGGCGGATCCGTCTGTAATGGCTCTGTCTGAGGCGGATCCGTCCTGGCTCACAATGTAAGTCCACGGGGACGGATCCGTCTGTAATGGCTCTGTCTGAGGCGGATCCGTCCTGGCTCACAATGTAAGTCCACGGGGACGGATCCGTCTGTAATGGCTCTGTCTGAGGCGGATCCGTCCTGGCTCACAATGTAAGTCAACGGGGACGGAGCCGTCTGTAATGGCTCTGTCTGAGGCGGATCCGTCCTGGCTCACAATGTAAGTCCACGGGGACGGATCCGCCTGTAATGGCTCTGTCTGAGGCGGATCCATCCTGGCACACAATGTAAGTCAACGGGGACGGATCCGTCTGTAATGGCTCTGTCTGAGGCGGATCCGTCCTGGCACACAATGTAAGTCCACGGGGACGGATCCGTCTGTAATGGCTCTGTCTGAGGCGGATCCGTCCTGGCACACAATGTAATTTTTTATTTTATTTTTTTTTTGCAGAAAATATATATATTTTTACAACTTTTCTTCTAAATTGAATTTCTACCCTAATTACAAGGCCCTTCAAGTGTGAAAACACTACACGCACACCCCCCCCCACACACGCACACCCCCCCCACACACGCACACACCCCCCCCCCCACACACGCACACACCCCCCACACACACACACGCACACACACACTAAATACAGGGTTTACACGTTACACCTCAATAAAATAAAAATGTCCCGACGAGTGTACCCAGCGGAAGAGACATACGCCATCCGTTTAGCTCAGTTTCATCTGCAAGCAGCGTTTTGGTGTTCGCCTCCAAAGCGGGATGGAGACGGATCGGAGGCAAACTGATCCTTTTCCATTCAGAATGCATTAGGGCAAAACTGATCCGTTTTGGACGCTGAGCCCTGAACGGATCTCACAAACGGAAAGCTAACTTACTACCAAGGATGTCATCCATATTTTTTGCTGGTGCGTTTTTTGCGGACTGCAAAATACATACAGTCGTGTGCATGAGGCCTAAGGAGGAGATTTATCAAACTGGTGTAAAGAACTGGCTCATTTACCCACAGCAACCAATCAGATTCCACCTTTCAGTTTCCAAAGGAGCTGTGAAAAATGAAAGGAGGAGTCTGATTGGTTGCTATGGGCGACTAAGGCTACTTTCACACTAGCGGTTTTGTTTTCCGGTATTGAGTTCCGTCATAGGGGGTCAATACCGGGAAAAAAACGGATCAGTTTTATCCTAATGCATTCTGAATGGGGAGCAATCCGTCCAGGATGCATCAGTTCAGTCCCTCTTACGTTTTTGGACGGAGAAAATACCGCAGCATGCCGCAGTTTTCTCTCCGGCCAAAAATACTGAACACTTGCTGGACCCGGCATTGATTTCCATTGAATTGTATTAGTGTCGGATCTGGCATTAAAATTGCTGCATTGACAGATCCGTTCTTCTGGTCCGCGCATGTGCAGACTGTTAAATCTGTGGAAAAAAAATTATACCGGATACGTTTTTCTGGATGACACCAGAGAGACAAGTGTGAAAGTGCCCAAAGCCAGTTCTACTTTACACCAGTTTGAAAAATCTCCCACAAAATTTTGAAAAAATTTAAAAAGTATCAAAAACAGCATCAATAATGCACTTAAAAAAAAAAACGGAATTAGACTTGCCGGTATTTCTGTTTCCTTGAATCCACCATGACGGCTACGGATGAGAACAGATGACTAAGTAGGGGGGCAACTGCTTGGCCAAATGCGCTGAAGCAGAAACGCTCAGGCGATGGTGTCTAATGCCAGACCAGGCTGCAGCCCTGCGTATCTGGTCGAGAGATACTCCGGCTTTTTACGCCCAGGAGGCCATAGCCCTGGTAGAATGGGCCTTAATTCCTGTAGGACATGCCTGACCCAATAGGGAATAACCGTAAGAAATTGTGGTTTTTATCCAACGCCCTATGGATGCCTTGGAAACCTTTTTCCCTGTATTGTTTCCTGCGAATTGAATTAACCGATTACTATCCTTCCTAAAAGGTTCTGTAGCTTTCAGGTGCTGGATAATGGTCTCCCTTACATCCAGAAGATGCCATTTTTCTTCCATGGGATCCTTTGGATCACTGCAGAAGGAAGGTAAAATAATTTCCTGGTCCCAATGTAAATATGAAACGACCTTCGGGAGGAAACCCGGATCTAGTCGCAATACAATTCTATCAGGAAAAACTGGTAGATATGGTTCCCTGCATGACGAGGCCCGGATTTCTCCTAGGCGTCTAGCGGATGAAATTGCTATTAAAAAGGCCGTCTTAAAAGAGAGATGTTTTAAGAAAATTTCTGTTACTGGGGCAAAAGGAGAATTTGTCAACCCGTTAAGGACTAGATTTAGGTCCCATAGCGGAGTCTAGAAGCGGCTTTAATACATCTTCTAATCCATCTGTGGTTTGCTAGGTTAGTATCGTAGAAAGCCCCCAGGGCTGATATTTGCACCTCCAAAGTACTAGGTCTTTGTAAAAATTCCAAGATCTTTTGTTGAAAGGAGATGATATATTGGGAGAGACTTTCCCAGCCATGAGCAGGACTTTTTCCAGATAAATGGCGTCCATAACGTTTTTCCTGCTGGCTTTTAGGGTACTGATAACTTTATCTGAAGGCCCTTACTCCTTAGGATCTCGCTTTCAGGATCCAGGCCGATAGTTTGAAGAGACCCGGGTTCTGATGTAGCATTGGTCCCTGTGAGAGAATATCCTTCTGAAAAGGTATCTGCCATGGATCGTCCAGCGATGGAGAACCAGGTTCTCTTGGGCCAATAGGGGGTAATTAGTATCACTGTCACCGGGTCTGTGAGGACTTTCTACAGAACCCTGGGGATTATTGCCCATGGGGGGGACGCATATGCAAGATTCCAGTTCCATTTTACTGAGAAGGCGTCCACCGCCAACAGATTTTCCCTGGGGTTCAGTGAGCAAAACCGGCTGATCTTTGAATTTCTTTTTGAGGCAAATAGGTCTATTTCTGGTTGGCCCCATCTGGCTATTAATTTCTGAAATCTGTCTGGATTTAAGGACCATTCCCTGGGTTTAGAGTCTGTCTGCTTAGAAAATCTGCCTCCCTTCAGATGAATGGCTGCGATAGAACATTTTTTTTCTGCCCAGGAGAATATTTTTTTCGTTAGGGATCTTAATTTTTGGGACCTTGTGCTTCCTTGATGCTTCTGGTAAGCGACTGCTGTTGTATTGTCAGAGTATTTTTAGGTGTATTTTTTAATAAACTCTGATTTAATTTTAGAGTTTCCCAGACCGCCCTTAATTTTTTGTAATTTGAAGACTCGTTCTTTATTTCTTCCGGCCACTTCCCTTGCCAGCTCGAGGAGGCCACTGTTGCTCCCCATCCGGTTGTGCTGGCGTCTGTTACAATGCGTATTCCTTGTTCTTTTTGCCAGGTTACCCCTCTGGCTAGATTGGTTTCCATCTTCCACCAATTCCAATCTAGTTTTATTTGCAGTGTGATTTTTATTATCATGTCCCAGGATGACTGATCTTTGTTCCAATTGTTTAGTATCCAGGATTGTATGGGGTCGTGAGACGTTAGGCTACTTTCACACTAGCGTTCGATCGGATCCGTCTGCATTAATTACTTAGAAAAAATTCTAAGTGTGAAAGTAGCCTGAGCGGATCCGTTCAGACTTTCAATGTAAAGTCAATGGGGGACGGATCCGCTTGAAGATTGAGCCATATGGTGACATCTTCAAGCGGATCCGTTCCCATTGACTTACATTGTAAGTCTGGACGGATCCGCACGCCTCCGCACGGCCAGGCTGACACCCGAACGCTGCAAGCAGCGTTCAGGTGTCCGCCTGCTGAGCGGAGCGGAGGCTGAACGCCGCCAGACTGATGCATTCTGAGCGGATCCGCTCCATTCAGACTGCATCAGGGCTGGACGGAAGCGTTCGAGTCCGCTCGTGAGCCCCTTCAAACGGAACTCACGAGCGGACCCATGAACGCTAGTGTGAAAGTAGCCTTATCTGGAACTTTTTTTGGTGGGGTAGAGGTAAACTCTATCTTGTATCCATTTTTTATAATTTCTAGAGCCCAAGGGTTTGATGTTGTGGCTTCCCACTGGGTCAATAAATCTTTTAACCTCCCCCTTACCCTGGCGTCACTGCTTTTTACTTTGTTTTAGGGGTTGAGGAGGAGACCTCTTCCTTTGCCCCCCTTCTGGTAACTCCAGCGACCAGTCTTTCCTTTACCCTTAGATGGTCTCGTCTTTTTTTTTTTCTTCGGGGAAACCCTTCTTTTTGTGCGCTGCCTATTCTAAAATCTTATCGAGTACCAGCCCAAAGACGTATTCCCCCGAGAATGCTATGGAGCAAAGTTTGGATTTGGAGATTTCATCACCTCCCCCCAGGATTTCATCCAAAGTGCGGCCTGGCAGTTTGAGAAAGTGGCGTCTTTGGCTGCAAATCTAAGCGATTCCGCAGACGCATCTGCTAGAAATGCCGTGGCGGGTTTTAAGAGGGGAATAGGCTGAAGGATTTCTTATGACTATCCAGCTCGTTTTCTGGCCACCGAGGTGGCTGTGATATTAGTTTTCACCCCGAACATTGACGCCTCCCAACATTTCCTTAGAAGGGAATCCGCTTTCCGTAACTGGGATACGTCCCCAACTGGCAGGGAAGTCTTTTTTTTACAACTTTTGCCACTTGAACGTCTATATTTGGAGTATCATTAAATATTTCAGATTCAGCAGGGTCAAAGAGAAGCCTCTCCTGAATTCTCTAGAGACCCCCAGTCTTCCTTCAGGATCCGTCCATTCATCAAGCATCTCTTTTGTATTTTCATTAATGGGGAAAACAGTTGCTTTTTTTGTGCGTAATTTCGTCCCGTACGGATCTCGTCTTTTGGACGTTTTCGATACCCATGGTCTCTTCTACAGCCTTAAGAAGTAAATCCATTTCTTCAGAGGAAGTACTACTCTACTATCTCCCCCTCCAACAATTGATTGGAGCTTTTAAAGCTGATGCCCCTTCCTCCATGACCTCAGCATCTGATAACCTCGGCTTTTTAGTAGGGGGTGCGTTTTTAGGGGGAGCAAGAGAGGCCAATGAGGATGTGGTTTCATCCTGAATCGTGGATCTAACTTCTAAGTTTCTTCTTATATCCCTCGGGTAATTTTTTCAAACAATTGACACATTTGTTATATTTTGGTTTCATTTCCTTAACTCCCTGGTAAAAGAAGAGCAGCTCAGAATCAGCCTCGTACTAATTCAATAAACATTAGAGGACAAATGCAGGTTTCCCACAGGGAGACTCACGGGTGGAGTTGCCGAAGGTGGGTCTGCGCAGTCCATACGGGTCCCGGGAGCCGACATCATTATAACGGAGTCCTCTGCGGTGCCCCACAGGGACAGAGTGGCTGGGGGCTTCTTAAACTCTGTGGATTTCCTGCACCTACAGAGGTCAAGGGGTCAATCTCATCCGTAGCCGTCATGGTGGATGAAATGGAAAAACACGCATGGATTCTGCACCGACTATGGGGCTATTCACAACGGCCAGTGAATAGCGTCCGGCCAAAAATAGGACATGTGCTATTTTGGGCCGTTTGCACGGCTGGACGGACCCTGCCGTTAAAAACAGGTACACTCTTTATGGCCATTTATGGGGGCATTATATAAACCATGAGGGACATTATAAAGCTGGGGGCCCTAAAAAAAAAAAAGAGATACACTATGGGGGACATTTAAGATGGGGCCCTACATTGGCGGCATTATTGAAGCTAGGGGCGGTTAAAAAAAAAAATGATATACACTGTGGGGGACATTTATTTAGCTGGGGGCAGCAAAAAAAATAAAAAATTCCTACAGTATGGGGGACATATTCATCCATTTTTCATGTCCGTTTTTAACGGACATGAAAAACTGATGCAAAACGGACATTAAAAACGGACATTGTGTCCGTTTTTAACAGACTTTTTTTCCACTGTCGTGTGCAGGAGGCCCAAGGCCTTCTCTGGACGCATCCATGTGGGAGAACCCGTTAATGGAGGCTTAGGACCTCTCCTGAAGAAGGGGCTCGAGCTCGGCTCACATTTATCTTAAAGGGGTTGTTCTCTTACAGAAACGTATACCCCATACATAGGATAGGGGGCTACAAGTCTGATCTGAGGGGGCTGGGGCCCCAGCTGTCCCCCGTTTAAATGCATGTCCGCCTCTCTATTCAGCTCTACGGGACTGCCGAAAATAACCGCGTACAAGCCCCATAGACCTGACTGAAGTGATGGCGTGTCCCCTCTATCTACCAGGGGGAACATGGGCTCCAGATCTCAGGACCAGCAGGGGCCCCAGCGATCAGTTGTCCCATCCCGTGGATAAAGGGTAAGTTGTTGTAGCGGGACGACCCATGCGGTGTGCTGAGCCTAGAGGAACAAGGATGGCCAGCAGAGATGTGCTGCGTGAGGAGGCGGCGTCGTCACTGCTGCGGCCTGTCCGGGGAACGGAGCGGCGGGAGCAGGCGAGCGCGATTGTTTTCATTTCATGGGCTGGTTAAAAAATGCTGGACAACTCCTTTAAGGGCTCGTGCACACGACCATATGTATTTGGCAGTGTGCAAGAAAAAATAAAAAAATGGATGACATCCGTGTGAAATTTTTTTTGCGGATCCATTGCAACAGTGCCTGTCCGCAAAACAGACAAGAATAGGACACGTTTTGCGTTTTTGTGGAACAGACTTCCGGACATGGATACAGAATGCACATACATACGTCCGTGTGCATGAGCCCTAAGGGTTGGTTCACACAGGTTTTTGGAGTCGTCTTGGGGCAGGTTTTCAGCCAAACCCAGAAGTGGATCCGGCAGAACGGAGAAGAACTCGCCCTCCCTTTATAGTTCTGGTTCCTCTCGAATCCATTCCTCGCTTTGGCAGAAAAACCTGCAGTAAAAACCGCCTCAAAACCTCCCCCAAAAACCCAGTGTGAACCTCCCCTGAGGAGCCCGAGTGTCAGCTCGCCTCGTGGGGCGCAGTCACATGAAAGGGTTTTGGTGAATATTTACCTTTCAGTGTAAGACCGTTCACACCCCCGCGATTCTTCTGACCCTGAGAAATAACGGAGGTGTGAACTCGCCCTAAACCGCATATATAGCAATGGCTCCGGAGAGCCCAGATCTTAAAGGGGTGACCTCAGCTGACAACCCTTGTCCATATCCATGGACCGGTAAATTCTAGCTGCGGCTGTTCACAGGGCCGGGGGTTATGGGGGAGCTGAAGGGTCCGTCCGCACCATCTGCTGAGGAACCGCTCCAATCTTCGGATATTAGGTCATTGTTACTTAGGCGATTCTCTTCTACACACGTTTAGCGCAACCTTCCCGTACCGAGGGTCATGTGACGGAGCACACGAACAATCTACAGGTTGCTGCGTAAATAGCAGAATTACAGTGACCCGAGTTTTAGAAAAGCATTCGCTTTATTTCCGTAAACCTAATGATCGATTGAAGACGGCGTCTACATTTATGGCCGGCGATGGGACTTTGCGAAGGACATTCATATTTTGGGGTACAGGGGAGTATGGGGGGGTCCTATACATCAGAATTATCCCGGCATTCTCCGACAATCCCTGGTACATAATCTGATGTCTACAGGGTCTGGAAAACAACCTCCAACATCCGCTGGTGGGGGGCACACGGATCAAACAACTTAGGATTGCCTTGGGATCAGCGGCGTACAGGTGCGGGGGTGACGTAAGGGGTAGCCCCCCTGAACTGGCACTAAACAGGGGACCCCAGCACTCAGGATTCCGATGAGGGGGGACACTGTGGGGGCCCTGAGACAGTGAAAGCCAGGGATACTGGGGGCCCCAACATGAAGTCAGCTTCACAGGGAGGCTCAAACAAAGGAAACCCTAAAACAGAGGCAGCTGTCCTGGGGGTATGGAGGGGACACCGGGCAGTGCCGGGGGGCATGGAGGGGACACCGGGCAGTGCCGGGGGGGGGTATGGAGGGGACACCGGGCAGTACTGGGGGCCCCACACAGTGCGGCCAGGATGACCCCAACGAGAACCCTAAAACAGAGGCAGCAGTGCCGGGGGGCATGGAGGGGACACCGGGCAGTGCAAGGGGGGCATGGAGGGGACACCGGGCAGTGCAAGGGGGGCATGGAGGGGACACCGGGCAGTGCAAGGGGGGCATGGAGGGGACACCGGGCAGTGCAAGGGGGGCATGGAGGGGACACCGGGCAGTGCAAGGGGGGCATGGAGGGGACACCGGGCAGTGCAAGGGGGGCATGGAGGGGACACCGGGCAGTGCAAGGGGGGCATGGAGGGGACACCGGGCAGTGCAAGGGGGGCATGGAGGGGACACCGGGCAGTGCAAGGGGGGGATGGAGGGACCCGGGCAGTACTGGGGGTATGGAGGGGACACCGGGCAGTGCCGGGGGGTATGGAGGGGACACCGGGCAGTACTGGGGGTATGGAGGGGACACCGGGCAGTGCGGGGGGTATGGAGGGGACACCGGGCAGTACTGGGGGTATGGAGGGGACACCGGGCAGTACTGGGGGTATGGAGGGGACACCGGGCAGTGCCGGGGGGTATGGAGGGACACCGGCAGTGCTGGGGTATGGAGGGGACACCGGGCAGTGCTGGGGGTATGGAGGGGACACTGGGGGTATGGAGGGGACACCGGGCAGTGCAAGGGGGGTATGGAGGGGACACCGGCAGTGCAAGGGGGGCATGGAGGAGACACCGGGCAGTGCTGGGGGGTATGGAGGGGACACCGGGCAGTGCTGGGGGGTATGGAGGGGGACACCGGGCAGTGCTGGGGGGTATGGAGGGGACACCGGCAGTGCTGGGGGGTATGGAGGGGACACCGGGCAGTGCTGGGGGGTATGGAGGGGACACCGGGCAGTGCTGGGGGGTATGGAGGGGACACCGGGCAGTGCTGGGGGGTATGGAGGGGACACCGGGCAGTGCTGGGGGGTATGGAGGGGACACCGGGCAGTGCTGGGGGGTATGGAGGGGACACCGGGCAGTGCTGGGGGGTATGGAGGGGACACCGGGCAGTGCTGGGGGGTATGGAGGGGACACCGGGCAGTGCTGGGGGGTATGGAGGGGACACCGGGCAGTGCTGGGGGGTATGGAGGGGACACCGGGCAGTGCTGGGGGGTATGGAGGGGACACCGGGGCAGTGCTGGGGGGTATGGAGGGGACACCGGGCAGTGCTGGGGGGTATGGAGGGGACACCGGGCAGTGCTGGGGGGTATGGAGGGGACACCGGGCAGTGCTGGGGGGTATGGAGGGGACACCGGGCAGTGCTGGGGGTATGGAGGGGACACCGGGCAGTGCTGGGGGGTATGGAGGGGACACCGGGCAGTGCTGGGGGGTATGGAGGGGACACCGGGCAGTGCTGGGGGGTATGGAGGGACACTGGCGGCAGTGCTGGGGGGCTAGGAGGAGTGCTGGTGACACCGGGCAGTGATGGGGGGTATGGAGGGGACACTGGGCAGTGCTGGGGGCCCCACACAGTGCGGCCAGGATGACCCCAGGGGAGCGCGCTCCGCCCCCCAAAATCTGCGGTAAAGTTACCGGGCTCCGTGTGACCCGCGGCCCGACAATCAGCATAAGAGAACAGAAAGTGCGCCATCATGTCCACCCTGCAAGAGGAAGGGCCCCAACTAAGAGAGCCCTCAGCTCCGCGGACTGTGACAACAGACCGGACAGGGGCCCGGGACCAGCTGGGAGCCACCGCCGGCCGCTGCCGCTCACTCACCTGAGGCAGGAGGGCCGGGAGTAGACCGGGCTCCTCTCTCATCCACGGGCGACAGCGAGTGACGGGATTCCGCTCCTGCAGGCGCCTCCACAACGTCATCACCGAGCGACGCCGCCGACCGACGCCACCAACCGGCGACTTCCAGTCACTGCACCCAGGCCGAGCTGTGTCACCAGCATGGAGGGCGCCCCGGACCGGAGCTCCGCGGGGAGCACTACTAGTCCCAGCACCCCCTGCACTACTAGTCCCAGCACCCCCTGCACTGCTAGTCCCAGCACCCCCTGCACTGCTAGTCCCAGCACTCCCTGCACTGCTAGTCCCAGCACCCCCTGCACTACTAGTCCCGGCACCCCCTGCACTACTAGTCCCGGCACCCCCTGTACTACTAGTCCCGGCACCCCCTGCACTACTAGTCCCGGCACCCCCTGTACTACTAGTCCCGGCACCCCCTGCACTACTAGTCCCGGCACCCCCTTCACTACTAGTCCCAGCACCCCCTGCACTACTAGTCCCAGCACCCCCTGCACTACTAGTCCCGGCACCCCCTGTACTACTAGTCCCGGCACCCCTGCACTACTAGTCCCGGCACCCCCTTCACTACTAGTCCCAGGACCCCCTGCACTACTAGTCCCAGCACCCCCTGTACTACTAGTCCCGGCACCCCCTGCACTACTAGTCCCGGCACCCCCTGCACTACTAGTCCCGGCACCCCCTGCCCTACGAGTCCCGGCACCCCCTGTACTACTAGTCCCCGGCACCCACTGTACTACTAGTCCCGGCACCCCCTGCACTACTAGTCCCGGCACCCCCTGCACTACTAGGTCCCGGCACCCCCTGCACTACTAGTCCCGGCACCCCCTGCACTACTAGTCCCGGCACCCCCTGTACTACTAGTCCCGGCACCCCCTGTACTACTAGTCCCGGCACCCCCTGTACTACTAGTCCCGGCACCCACTGCACTACTAGTCCCGGCACCCCCTGCACTACTAGTCCCGGCACCCCCTGCACTACTAGTCCGGCACCCCCTGCACTACTAGTCCCGGCACCCCCTTCACTACTAGTCCCAGGACCCCCTGCACTACTAGTCCCAGCACTCCCTGCACTACTAGTCCCCGGCACCCCCTTCACTACTAGTCCCCTGACCCCTGCACTACTAGTCCCAGCACCCCCTGCACTACTAGTCCCGGCACCCCCTGCACTACTAGTCCCGGCACCCCCTTCACTACTAGTCCCAGGACCCCCTGCACTACTAGTCCCGGCACCCCCTGTACTACTAGTCCCGGCACCCCCTGTACTACTAGTCCCGGCACCCACTGCACTACTAGTCCTGGCACCCCCTGCACTACTAGTCCCGGCACCCCCTGCACTACTAGTCCCGGCACCCCCTGCACTACTAGTCCCGGCACCCCCTTCACTACTAGTCCCAGGACCCCCTGCACTACTAGTCCCAGCACCCCCTGCACTACTAGTCCCAGCACCCCCTGCACTACTAGTCCCAGCACCCCCTGCACTACTAGTCCCAGCACCCCCTGCACTACTAGTCCCAGCACCCCCTGCACTACTAGTCCCTGCACTCCCTGCACTACTAGTCCCATGCACCCCTGCACTACTAGTCCCAGCACCCCCTGCACTACAGTCCCAGCACCCCCTGCACTACTAGTCCCAGCACCCCCTGCACTACTAGTCCCCCAGCACTCCCTGCACTACTAGTCCCAGCACTCCCTGCACTACTAGTCCCAGCACCCCCTGCACTGCTAGTCCCAGCACCCCCTGCACTACTAGTCCCAGCACACCCTGCACTACTAGTCCCAGCACTCCCTGCACTACTAGTCCCAGCACTCCCTGCACTACTAGTCCCAGCACTCCCTGCACTACTAGTCCCTGCACTACTAGTCCCAGCACCCCCTGCACTACTAGTCCTAGCACCCCCTGTACTACTAGTCCTAGCACCCCCTGCACTACTAGTCAGAGCACCCCCTGCACTACTAGTCCCAGCACCCCCTGCACTACTAGTCCCAGCACCCCCTGCACTACTAGTCCCAGCACCCCCTGCACTACTAGACCCCAGCACCCCCCTGCACTACTAGTCCTAGCACCCCCTGCACTACTAGTCAGAGCACCCCCTGCACTACTAGTCCCAGCACTCCCTGCACTACTAGTCCCAGCACCCCCTGCACTACTAGTCCCAGCACCCCCTGCACTACTAGTCCCAGCACCCCCTGCACTACTAGTCCCAGCACCCCCTGCACTACTAGTCCCAGCACTCCCTGCACTACTAGTCCCAGCACCCCCTGCACTACTAGTCCCAGCACTCCCTGCACTACTAGTCCCGGCACCCCCTGCACTACTAGTCCCAGCGCTCCCTGCACTACTAGTCCCAGCGCTCCCTGCACTACTAGTCCCAGCACCCCCTGTACTACTAGTCCCGGCACCCCCTGCACTACTAGTCCCGGCACCCCCTTCACTACTAGTCCCAGGACCCCCTGCACTACTAGTCCAGCACCCCCTGTACTACTAGTCCCGGCACCCCCCTGCACTACTAGTCCGGCACCCCCCTGCACTACTAGTCCCGGCACCCCCTGCACTACTAGTCCCGGCACCCCCTGCACTACTAGTCCCGGCACCCCCTGTACTACTAGTCCCGGCACCCACTGTACTACTAGTCCCGGCACCCCCTGCACTACTAGTCCCGCACCCCCTGCACTACTAGTCCCGGCACCCCTGCACTACTAGTCCCGGCACCCCCCTGCACTACTAGTCCCCGGCACCCCCTGCACTACTAGTCCCGGCACCCCCTGTACTACTAGTCCCGGCACCCACTGCACTACTAGTCCTAGCACCCCCTGCACTACTAGTCCCAGCACCCCCTGCACTACTAGTCCCGGCACCCCCTGCACTACTAGTCCCGGCACCCCCTTCACTACTAGTCCCAGGACCCCCTGCACTACTAGTCCCAGCACCCCCTGCACTACTAGTCCCGGCACCCCCTGCACTACTAGTCCCGGCACCCCCTTCACTACTAGTCCCCAGGACCCCCTGCACTACTAGTCCCGGCACCCCCTGCACTACTAGTCCGGCACCCCCGCACTACTAGTCCCGGCACCCCCTGCACTACTAGTCCCGGCACCCCCTGCACTACTAGTCCCGGCACCCCCTGCACTACTAGTCCCAGGACCCCCTGCACTACTAGTCCCAGCACCCCCTGCACTACTAGTCCCAGCACCCCTGCACTACTAGTCCCAGCACCCCCTGCACTACTAGTCCCAGCACCCCCTGCACTACTAGTCCCAGCACCCCCTGCACTACTAGTCCCAGCACCCCCCTGCACTACTAGTCCCAGCACCCCCTGCACTACTAGTCCCAGCACCCCCTGCACTACTAGTCCCAGCACCCCCTGCACTACTAGTCCCAGCACCCCCTGCACTACTAGTCCCAGCACTCCCTGCACTACTAGTCCCAGCACTCCCTGCACTACTAGTCCAGCACCCCCTGCACTGCTAGTCCCAGCACCCCCTGCACTACTAGTCCCAGCACCCCTGCACTACTAGTCCCAGCACTCCCTGCACTACTAGTCCCCTGCACTACTAGTCCCAGCACTCCCTGCACTACTAGTCCCAGCACTCCCTGCACTACTAGTCCCTGCACTACTAGTCCAGCACCCCCTGCACTACTAGTCCTAGCACCCCCTGTACTACTAGTCCTAGCACCCCCTGCACTACTAGTCAGAGCACCCCCTGCACTACTAGTCCCAGCACTCCCTGCACTACTAGTCCCAGCACCCCTGCACTACTAGTCCCAGCACCCCCTGCACTACTAGTCCCAGCACCCCCTGCACTACTAGTCCTAGCACCCCCTGCACTACTAGTCAGAGCACCCCCTGCACTACTAGTCCCAGCACTCCCTGCACTACTAGTCCCAGCACCCCCTGCACTACTAGTCCCAGCACCCCCTGCACTACTAGTCCCAGCACCCCCCTGCACTACTAGTCCCAGCACCCCCTGCACTACTAGTCCCAGCACCCCCTGCACTACTAGTCCCAGCACTCCCTGCACTACTAGTCCCAGCACCCCCCCTGCACTACTAGTCCCAGCACTCCCTGCACTACTAGTCCAGCACCCCCTGCACTACTAGTCCCAGCGCTCCCTGCACTACTAGTCCCAGCGCTCCCTGCACTACTAGTCCCAGCGCTCCCTGCACTACTAGTCCCAGCGCTCCCTGCACTACTAGTCCCGGCACTCCCTGCACTACTAGTCCCGGCACCCCCTGCACTACTAGTCCCGGCACCCCCTGCACTACTAGTCCCAGCACCCCCTGCACTACTAGTCCCAGCACTTCCTGCACTACTAGTCCCAGCACCCCCTGCACTACTAGTCCCAGCACCCCCTGCACTACTAGTCAGAGCACCCCCTGCACTACTAGTCCCAGCACCCCCTGCACTACTAGTCCCAGCACCCCCTGTACTACTAGTCCCAGCACCCCCTTCACTACTAGTCCCAGGACCCCCTGCACTACTAGTCCTAGCACCCCCTGCACTACTAGTCCTGGCACCCCCTGCACTACTAGTCCCGTCACCCCCTGCACTACTAGTCCCGGCACCCCCTTCACTACTAGTCCCAGGACCCCCTGCACTACTTAGTCCCAGCACCCCCTGCACTACTAGTCCCAGCACCCCCTGCACTACTAGTCCCAGCACCCCCTGCACTACTAGTCCCAGCACCCCCTGCACTACTAGTCCCAGCACCCCCTGCACTACTAGTCCCTGCACTCCCTGCACTACTAGTCCCAGCACCCCCTGCACTACTAGTCCCAGCACCCCCTGCACTACTAGTCCCAGCACCCCCTGCACTACTAGTCCCAGCACTCCCTGCACTACTAGTCCCAGCACTCCCTGCACTACTAGTCCCAGCACCCCCTGCACTGCTAGTCCCAGCACCCCCTGCACTACTAGTCCCAGCACCCCCTGCACTACTAGTCCCAGCACTCCCTGCACTACTAGTCCCTGCACTACTAGTCCCAGCACTCCCTGCACTACTAGTCCCAGCACTCCCTGCACTACTAGTCCCAGCACTCCCTGCACTACTAGTCCCAGCACTCCCCTGCACTACTAGTCCCTGCACTACTAGTCCCAGCACCCCCTGCACTACTAGTCCTAGCACCCCCTGTACTACTAGTCCTAGCACCCCCTGCACTACTAGTCCCAGCACTCCCTGCACTACTAGTCCCAGCACCCCCTGCACTACTAGTCCCAGCACCCCCTGCACTACTAGTCCCAGCACCCCCTGCACTACTAGTCCTAGCACCCCCTGCACTACTAGTCAGAGCACCCCCTGCACTACTAGTCCCAGCACTCCCTGCACTACTAGTCCCAGCACCCCCTGCACTACTAGTCCCAGCACCCCCTGCACTACTAGTCCCAGCACCCCCTGCACTACTAGTCCCAGCACCCCCTGCACTACTAGTCCCAGCACTCCCTGCACTACTAGTCCCAGCACCCCTGCACTACTAGTCCCAGCACTCCCTGCACTACTAGTCCCAGCACCCCCTGCACTACTAGTCCCAGCGCTCCCTGCACTACTAGTCCCAGCGCTCCCTGCACTACTAGTCCCAGCGCTCCCTGCACTACTAGTCCCAGCGCTCCCTGCACTACTAGTCCCAGCTCTCCCTGCACTACTAGTCCCAGCACTCCCTGCACTACTAGTCCCAGCACTCCCTGCACTACTAGTCCCAGCACTCCCTGCACTACTAGTCCCAGCACTCCCTGCACTACTAGTCAGAGCACTCCCTGCACTACTAGTCCCTGCACTACTAGTCCCAGCACTCCCTGCACTACTAGTCCCAGCACCCCCTGCACTACTAGTCCCAGCACCCCCTGCACTACTAGTCCCAGCACCCCCTGCACTACTAGTCCCTGCACTACTAGTCCCAGCACCCCCTGCACTACTAGTCCCAGCACTCCCTGCACTACTAGTCCCAGCACTCCCTGCACTACTAGTCCCAGCACCCCCTGCACTACTAGTCCCAGCACTCCCTGCACTACTAGTCCCAGCACCCCCTGCACTACTAGTCCCAGCACCCCCTGCACTACTAGTCCCAGCACCCCCTGCACTACTAGTCCTAGCACCCCCTGCACTACTAGTCAGAGCACCCCCTGCACTACTAGTCCCAGCACTCCCTGCACTACTAGTCCCAGCACCCCCTGCACTACTAGTCCCAGCACCCCCTGCACTACTAGTCCCAGCACCCCCTGCACTACTAGTCCCAGCACCCCCTGCACTACTAGTCCCAGCACTCCCTGCACTACTAGTCCCAGCACCCCCTGCACTACTAGTCCCAGCACTCCCTGCACTACTAGTCCCAGCACCCCCTGCACTACTAGTCCCAGCGCTCCCTGCACTACTAGTCCCAGCGCTCCCTGCACTACTAGTCCCAGCGCTCCCTGCACTACTAGTCCCAGCGCTCCCTGCACTACTAGTCCCAGCTCTCCCTGCACTACTAGTCCCAGCACTCCCTGCACTACTAGTCCCAGCACTCCCTGCACTACTAGTCCCAGCACTCCCTGCACTACTAGTCAGAGCACTCCCTGCACTACTAGTCCCTGCACTACTAGTCCCAGCACTCCCTGCACTACTAGTCCCAGCACCCCCTGCACTACTAGTCCCAGCACCCCCTGCACTACTAGTCCCAGCACCCCCTGCACTACTAGTCCCTGCACTACTAGTCCCAGCACCCCCTGCACTACTAGTCCCAGCACTCCCTGCACTACTAGTCCCAGCACTCCCTGCACTACTAGTCCCAGCACCCCCTGCACTACTAGTCCCAGCACTCCCTGCACTACTAGTCCCAGCACCCCCTGTACTACTAGTCCCAGCACTCCCTGCATTACTAGTCCCAGCACTCCCTGCACTACTAGTCCCTGCACTACTAGTCCCAGCACTCCCTGCATTACTAGTCCCAGCACTCCCTGCACTACTAGTCCCAGCACTCCCTGCACTACTAGTCCCAGCACCCCCTGCACTACTAGTCCCAGCGCTCCCTGCACTACTAGTCCCAGCGCTCCCTGCACTACTAGTCCCAGCACTCCCTGCACTACTAGTCCCAGCACTCCCTGCACTACTAGTCCCAGCACTCCCTGCACTACTAGTCCCAGCACTCCCTGCACTACTAGTCCCAGCACTCCCTGCACTACTAGTCAGAGCACTCCCTGCACTACTAGTCCCAGCACCCCCTGCACTACTAGTCCCAGCACCCCCTGCACTACTAGTCCCATCACCCCCTGCACTACTAGTCCCAGCACCCCCTGCACTACTAGTCCCTGCACTACTAGTCCCAGCACCCCCTGCACTACTAGTCCCAGCACTCCCTGCACTACTAGTCCCAGCACTCCCTGCACTACTAGTCCCAGCACCCCCTGCACTACTAGTCCCAGCACTCCCTGCACTACTAGTCCCAGCACCCCCTGCACTACTAGTCCCAGCACTCCCTGCATTACTAGTCCCAGCACTCCCTGCACTACTAGTCCCTGCACTACTAGTCCCAGCACTCCCTGCATTACTAGTCCCAGCACTCCCTGCACTACTAGTCCCAGCACTCCCTGCACTACTAGTCCCAGCACTCCCTGCACTACTAGTCCCAGCACCCCCTGCACTACTAGTCCCAGCGCTCCCTGCACTACTAGTCCCAGCGCTCCCTGCACTACTAGTCCCAGCACTCCCTGCACTACTAGTCCCAGCACTCCCTGCACTACTAGTCCCAGCACTCCCTGCACTACTAGTCCCAGCACTCCCTGCACTACTAGTCCCAGCACTCCCTGCACTACTAGTCAGAGCACTCCCTGCACTACTAGTCCCAGCACCCCCTGCACTACTAGTCCCAGCACCCCCTGCACTACTAGTCCCATCACCCCCTGCACTACTAGTCCCAGCACCCCCTGCACTACTAGTCCCTGCACTACTAGTCCCAGCACCCCCTGCACTACTAGTCCCAGCACTCCCTGCACTACTAGTCCCAGCACTCCCTGCACTACTAGTCCCAGCACCCCCTGCACTACTAGTCCCAGCACTCCCTGCACTACTAGTCCCAGCACCCCCTGCACTACTAGTCCCAGCACTCCCTGCATTACTAGTCCCAGCACTCCCTGCACTACTAGTCCCTGCACTACTAGTCCCAGCACTCCCTGCACTACTAGTCCCAGCATTCCCTGCACTACTAGTCCCAGCATTCCCTGCACTACTAGTCCCAGCACCCCCTGCACTACTAGTCCCAGCACCCCCTGCACTACTAGTCCCAGCACCCCCTGCACTACTAGTCCCAGCACCCCCTGCACTACTAGTCCCAGCACCCCCTGCACTACTAGTCCCAGCACCCCCTGCACTACTAGTCAGAGCACTCCCTGCACTACTAGTCCCAGCACCCCCTGCACTACTAGTCCCAGCACCCCCTGCACTACTAGTCAGAGCACTCCCTGCACTACTAGTCCCAGCACCCCCTGCACTACTAGTCCCAGCACCCCCTGCACTACTAGTCCCAGCACTCCCTGCACTACTAGTCCCAGCACTCCCTGCACTACTAGTCCCAGCACCCCCTGCACTACTAGTCCCAGCACCCCCTGCACTACTAGTCCCAGCACCCCCTGCACTACTAGTCCCAGCACCCCCTGCACTACTAGTCCCAGCACCCCCTGCACTACTAGTCCCAGCACCCCCTGCACTACTAGTCCCAGCACTCCCTGCACTACTAGTCCCAGCACTCCCTGCACTACTAGTCCCAGCACTCCATGAACTACTAGTCCCAGCACCCCCTGCACTACTAGTCCCTGCACTCCCTGCACTACTAGTCCCAGCACCCCCTGCACTACTAGTCCCAGCACTTCCTGCACTACTAGTCCCAGCACTCCCTGCACTACTAGTCCCAGCACCCCCTGCACTACTAGTCCCAGCACTCCCTGCACTACTAGTCCCAGCACCCCCTGCACTACTAGTCCCAGCACCCCCTGCACTACTAGTCCCAGCACCCCCTGCACTACTAGTCCCAGCACCCCCTGCACTACTAGTCCCAGCACTCCCTGCACTACTAGTCCCAGCACTCCATGTACTACTAGTCCCAGCACCCCCTGCACTACTAGTCCCTGCACTCCCTGCACTACTAGTCCCAGCACCCCCTGCACTACTAGTCCCAGCACTTCCTGCACTACTAGTCCCAGCACTCCCTGCACTACTAGTCCCAGCACCCCCTGCACTACTAGTCCCAGCACTCCCTGCACTACTAGTCAGAGCACTCCCTGCACTACTAGTCCCAGCACCCCCTGCACTACTAGTCCCAGCACTTCCTGCACTACTAGTCCCAGCACTCCCTGCACTACTAGTCCCAGCACCCCCTGCACTACTAGTCCCTGCACTACTAGTCCCAGCACTCCCTGCACTACTAGTCCCAGCACTCCCTGCACTACTAGTCCCAGCACCCCCTGCACTACTAGTCCCAGCACCCCCTGCACTACTAGTCCCAGCACCCCCTGCACTACTAGTCCCAGCACCCCCTGCACTACTAGTGTGAAAATAAAAATGTAAATTAAAAATAAATCAATTTGCCTTTTCTTATATCCGCTCATTTATAAGAGATTTCAAAATAAATAAACTACAACCGGCTCTATAAATATATCACATGATCCACCCGTCCGATAAACACCATACAAAATAAAAACAGTGCCTAAAAATGCCATGTTTTGTCACCTTAAATCACAAAAATTGCAACACCAAGCAATCAAAAAGGCGTATGCCCCCAAACTAGTACCAATAAAACCGTCACCTCATCCCGCAAAAAAAAGCCCCTACCTAAGACAATCGCCCCAAAAAAAAAAAAAAAAAATATAGCTCTCAGAACATGGAGACACTAAAACATCATTTTTGGTGTTAAAGTAAAATAAATTAAAAAAAAGTATACATATTAGGTATCGCCGCGTCCGTAACAACTAGCTCTAAAAAAATATCACATGACTTAATTCCTCAGGTGAACACCGTAAAAAAATAATAATAATAATAACAGTGCCAAAAAAGCAATTTTTTGTCACCTAACATAATTTGATGTATGCCCCTCAAAATAGTACCAATCAAACCGTCACCTCATCCCGCAAAAAATGAGACCTTACCCAAGACAATCAGTCAAAAAATAAAAAAGCTATTGCTCTCAGACTATACAGACAATGAAACATCATTTTTTTGTTTCAAAAATGCTATTATTGTGTAAAACTTAAATAAATAAGAAAAAGTTGACATATTAGGTATTGCCAGGTCTGCTCTTTAAAAGTGTCACATGACCTAACCCCTCCGGTGAACGCTGTAAAAATAAATAAATAAAAACAGTTCCAAAACAACCAATTTTTTGGTCACCTTGCCCCATAAAGTGTTATAATGAATGATCAAAAAATCCTATGTACCCAAAAATGGTACCAATAAAAATGTCAACTCTTCCTGCAAAAAACGAGCCCCTGCACAAGACGATCGGCAGAAACATAAAAAAAAAAGGCGTTTGGAAAATGGAGACACAATAACATATTAAAAAAAAAAATGCTTTATTATGTAAAACTGAAACAAAGAAAGTAGACATATTTGATATCACTGCGTCCGTAACAACCTGCTCTATAAAAATAGCGCATGATCCACCCTGTCAGATGAATGTTGTAAAAAATAAAAACGGTGCCAAAACAATTTAATATAGAGCAATTAAAAATCATATGTTCGCCAAAATAGTACCACTAAAACTGTTACCTTATCCCCTAGTTTCCAAAATGGGGTCATTTTGGGGAGTTTCAACTGTAGGGGTGCGACAGGGGGGCTTCAAATGGGACATGGCATCTAAAAACCAGTCCAGCAAAATCTGCCTTCCAAAAACCATGCGGCGCCCTCTTTCTCCTGCGCCCGGCCGTGTGCCCGTACAGCAGTTTATGACCACATGTGGGGTGTTTCTGTAAACTGCAGAATCGGGGCAATAAATATTGAGTTTTGTTTGGCTGTTAACTCTAAATGTGTTAAAGATTTTTTCTTCTTAAAATGGAAAATCTGCCCAAAAAGTGAAATTTAGAAATTTCACAACCAATGTCAGCAGGATGCCAGGCCAGGATACCACGGACCGCTCTCGTCCGTGTTCCACGGCGGTGTGCATTCGTCCTAAAGGTGAAATATATTGACTCAAATGTATGACTATTATGAAGTACAATCTCAGAATGGCCTGGATAAAAGCGAACGTGTGCACCCCGTGGTCGTGCTGCGAACACAGTCCGTGGGGCAGCGGATCGCGGACCCATTCACTTGAATGGGTCCACGATCCGGCTGTTCCGCAAAAAGATAGGACATGTTCTATCTTTTGCAGAACGGAAGTACGGGACGAAACCCCAGGGAAGGACTCCGTAGTGCTTCTGTAGGGTTCCGTTCCGCATCTCTGGATTTGGAGACCCATTCAAGTGAAATGCGGTCCGCAATACGGCAACGGGAAGCACACGTTTGTGTGCAGGGGCCTTAATAGCACATAAAGTGACACATGTCAGATTTGCAAAATTAGACATGGACACGAAGGTGAAAATGGCTTGGTCTTGACAGGGTTAATCTTAAATTATTAGCAGGTATTACCCCTCTTCCAGGCGCTATACTTACCTGTAAAAACTGCGCAGCCAATAACCGTAACGGAGCGGGGTTTCAGATACGGTTTTAATGGCGCCTCTGCTGCTGTGTGTGAATAATCCTGTACGATCTGGAGAGATCTTCTAATCTTGTGTATTTTCCGTCCATATTTTACCCCCCAGAAAAGAAAGTCGGGAAGCTGGAGAATGTAAAATAAATCTCAAGGAAGAGCGAGTGGCGTCGCCATTGCGGCTCCGATAAGTAACACCATGGAGAGAGGTAGTCACCTTTAGTTGACCAATCATGTTGCTGCTTTCAGTTTTTTATATGCCTGAGATCTGATTGGCCGCTATGGCCTTGTGTTTCCCTTTTCCTTTGCACTGGGTCTGATAATATCCCTAGCAACCAATCAGAGCAAGGCTTTCATCCTACTAGAGCAGGTGGAGAGATGAAAGCTGCGCTCTGATTGGTCGCCATGGCCTTGTGTTTCCCTTTCCCTTTGCACTGGGTCTGATAATATCCCTAGCAACCAATCACAGCAAGGCTTTCATCTTACTAGAGCAGGTGGAGAGATGAAAGCTGCGCTCTGATTGGTCGCGATGGGCCAGCTCTGTATTTTATATATGAGGCCACTTGGAGGATACGGCAGGAGACGAGCGGCGCCTCCTGTGCCTGCAGCGAGCTGTGCGCCCCCCTACCCCGTGTTCATGTGCAGGTCTGACGGTAAACACGTCTCTCCTCGGGGAATCGCTTTAATTAGGGCAGGTCACTTACTCTTTCCTCCTGTGTAATTACCGCTTCCTCCTGCCAATTATTCATCTCCTTGATGACAATGAGGCCCGGGCTGCTCGCTCCCCGGGGCGTCTCAGCGAGTTCCTCCGCAGATCAGGCCGGAGGTTCACACTCTGTACGGTCGGCTGCGCTTTCTGTACAATCCTTCAACGACCTACAAGAAGCCAAATATGGAGTCCGTCCAATAAACCGGCAGAGGCGACGCCTGACTGAGCGAGCGCTGCGCGGCCAATGCAACACGGACGCCTCCAGTAATCTGATGGCGGGTGTTACTGCGGATTGTGACGCGGATCTCACCCTCTGCCTCGTTGAAAGTGGTAAAATCTGAATGTAGATTGGTAATGGCGCAGCGTGTCCGTTTTTATGTATGGAAAATCTGGATGAGATTTATTAAACCTGCCCGGTAGTGAGATCCATGGATTTTTTCCGCCATTTCCAAATTGACCCTTAGACTCCATCCACACGACCATGCGGATCGGATGCGGACACTTGCAAAAAATGCAGAAAGCACACCACGTGCCCTCCGCATCCGTAGGTCCATTCCGCGACGCGGGGAAAAAAGATGGAACGATGGGCATTGTTACAGTGGGACCAAAAGAAAAACGGCTGCAACACAGACGTCATCCGTATTTTATGTTCCTACAGACTAAATTTCATCCAGATTTCCGTACGTATTCTGTGCCGAAATCCACGTGAAAACTGCAGCAAATCCGTGTCCAATTGTTTCCAGTAGGAATCCACGTTGCCGTTGCCGCCACACCTTGCCTCTTCACACAGCGCGGTCGTACGGCTGCACAGTTTTCCTACAATTTCATGAAAGTTGTGACCAACAGATAGCGTCAGCGTATTGCGGTTTCTGCTGAAAGAGTCAGCATGGCTGCATTATGTGAATACGCCTTAATACATCCCTGTGTGAACTGCGGCTTTCAGCATTCCAAGAGACGTGGGCGGCCTCGTGTGTGCGCCGTCAGGCGGCATTTATAGAAATGTCTGCGCAGAATCAACAAAGTTACATTTTTTATTTCAGGGGAAAACGTTAAGTAAATGCAGCCGCTCGTTCCAGGCAGTTAGCGGTGAGCGGTACGTACCGCCATCACGGTTGTCTCCGCAGTCGGCCCCCTGCTCTGAAGAACCCCTCAGGCGTCCGCCCTCTAAATGTCTTTTTTATGATTTAATCTCTGTCCTTTCCACAAAGCATTCGCTCCAAGAGAGAAATGCTTATGTTCTGTGGTCTCCACAGCAGCGCTCACCTCCACGCCCGGCCAACCCACACATCCCCGCTACATGTGTGACTCACCGCTCCTCGTCGCGTATCCCTCCACAAGCCGAAACAATGCAGGGGACGAGAAGTCACCTCCACACTGATGGCCTCACACCGTGACTCACCAGAAACTACCGCAGAGCTGAGCAGGCGATGTCCAGACCCTGTGACCCCAATACCTAATACCCAGTACTATGGCGGGTATATTCTTGTACATAAGAGGCAGTATTATAGTAGTTATATTCTTGTACATAAGAGGCAGTATTATAGTAGTTATATTCCTGTACATAGGAGCAGTATTATAGTAGTTATATTCTTGTACATAGGAGCAGCATTATAGTAGTTATATTCTTGTACATAGGAGCAGTATTATAGTAGTTATATTCTTGTACATAGGGGCAGTATTATAGTAGTTATATTCTTGTACATAGGAGCAGTATTATAGTAGTTATATTCCTGTACATAGGAGCAGTATTATAGCAGTTATATTCCTGTACATAGGAGCAGTATTATAGTAGTTATATTCCTGTACATAGGAGCAGTATTATAGTAGTTATATTCCTGTACATAAGAGGCAGTATTATAGTAGTTATATTCCTGTACATAAGAGGCAGTATTATAGTAGTTATATTCTTGTACATAGGAGCAGTATTATAGTAGTTATATTCCTGTACATAGGAGCAGTATTATAGCAGTTATATTCCTGTACATAGGAGCAGTATTATAGTAGTTATATTCCTGTACATAGGAGCAGTATTATAGTAGTTATATTCCTGTACATAAGAGGCAGTATTATAGTAGTTATATTCCTGTACATAGGAGCAGTATTATAGTAGTTATATTCTTGTACATAAGAGGCAGTATTATAGTAGTTATATTCTTGTACACAGGAAGCAGTATTATAGCAGTTATATTCTTGTACATAGGAGCAGTATTATAGTAGTTATATTCTTGTACATAGGAGCAGTATTATAGTAGTTATATTCTTGTACATAGGAGGCAGTATTATAGTAGTTATATTCTTGTACATAGGAGGCAGTATTATAGTAGTTATATTCGTGTACATAGGAGCAGTATTATAGTAGTTATATTCCTGTACATAGGAGCAGTATTATAGTAGTTATATTCTTGTATATAGGAGCAGTATTATAGTAGTTATATTCTTGTACATAGGAGCAGTATTATAGTAGTTATATTCTTGTACATAGGAGCAGTATTATAGTAGTTATATTCTTGTACATAGGAGCAGTATTATAGTAGCTATATTCTTGTACATAGGAGGCAGTATTATAGTAGTTATATTCTTGTACATAGGAGCAGTATTATAGTAGCTATATTCTTGTACATAGGAGCAGTATTATAGTAGCTATATTCTTGTACATAGGAGCAGTATTATAGTAGTTATATTCTTGTACATAGGAGCAGTATTATAGTAGTTATATTCTTGTACATAGGAGGCAGTATTATAGTAGTTATATTCCTGTATATAGGAGGCAGTATTATAGTAGTTATATTCCTGTACATAGGAGGCAGTATTATAGTAGTTATATTCCTGTATATAGGAGGCAGTATTATAGTAGTTATATTCTTGTACATAGGAGCAGTATTATAGTAGTTATATTCTTGTACATAGGAGGCAGTATTATAGCAGTTATATTCTTGTACATAGGAGGCAGTATTATAGTAGTTATATTCCTGTATATAGGAGGCAGTATTATAGTAGTTATATTCTTGTACATAGGAGCAGTATTATAGTAGTTATATTCTTGTACATAGGAGGCAGTATTATAGCAGTTATATTCTTGTACATAGGAGCAGTATTATAGTAGTTATATTCTTGTACATAGGAGGCAGTATTATAGTAGTTATATTCCTGTACATAGGAGCAGTATTATAGTAGTTATATTCTTGTATATAGGAGCAGTATTATAGTAGTTATATTCTTGTACATAGGAGCAGTATTATAGTAGTTATATTCTTGTACATAGGAGCAGTATTATAGTAGTTATATTCTTGTACATAGGAGCAGTATTATAGTAGCTATATTCTTGTACATAGGAGGCAGTATTATAGTAGTTATATTCTTGTACATAGGAGCAGTATTATAGCAGTTATATTCTTGTACATAGGAGCAGTATTATAGTAGCTATATTCTTGTACATAGGAGCAGTATTATAGTAGCTATATTCTTGTACATAGGAGCAGTATTATAGTAGTTATATTCTTGTACATAGGAGCAGTATTATAGTAGTTATATTCTTGTACATAGGAGGCAGTATTATAGTAGTTATATTCTTGTACATAGGAGGCAGTATTATAGTAGTTATATTCGTGTACATAGGAGCAGTATTATAGTAGTTATATTCCTGTACATAGGAGCAGTATTATAGTAGTTATATTCTTGTATATAGGAGCAGTATTATAGTAGTTATATTCTTGTACATAGGAGCAGTATTATAGTAGTTATATTCTTGTACATAGGAGCAGTATTATAGTAGTTATATTCTTGTACATAGGAGCAGTATTATAGTAGCTATATTCTTGTACATAGGAGGCAGTATTATAGTAGTTATATTCTTGTACATAGGAGCAGTATTATAGTAGTTATATTCTTGTACATAGGAGGCAGTATTATAGCAGTTATATTCTTGTACATAGGAGGCAGTATTATAGTAGTTATATTCCTGTATATAGGAGGCAGTATTATAGTAGTTATATTCTTGTACATAGGAGCAGTATTATAGTAGTTATATTCTTGTACATAGGAGGCAGTATTATAGCAGTTATATTCTTGTACATAGGAGCAGTATTATAGTAGTTATATTCTTGTACATAGGAGGCAGTATTATAGTAGTTATATTCCTGTACATAGGAGCAGTATTATAGTAGTTATATTCTTGTATATAGGAGCAGTATTATAGTAGTTATATTCTTGTACATAGGAGCAGTATTATAGTAGTTATATTCTTGTACATAGGAGCAGTATTATAGTAGTTATATTCTTGTACATAGGAGCAGTATTATAGTAGCTATATTCTTGTACATAGGAGGCAGTATTATAGCAGTTATATTCTTGTACATAGGAGCAGTATTATAGCAGTTATATTCTTGTACATAGGAGCAGTATTATAGTAGCTATATTCTTGTACATAGGAGCAGTATTATAGTAGCTATATTCTTGTACATAGGAGCAGTATTATAGTAGTTATATTCTTGTACATAGGAGCAGTATTATAGTAGTTATATTCTTGTACATAGGAGGCAGTATTATAGTAGTTATATTCCTGTATATAGGAGGCAGTATTATAGTAGTTATATTCCTGTACATAGGAGGCAGTATTATAGTAGTTATATTCCTGTATATAGGAGGCAGTATTATAGTAGTTATATTCTTGTACATAGGAGCAGTATTATAGTAGTTATATTCTTGTACATAGGAGGCAGTATTATAGCAGTTATATTCTTGTACATAGGAGGCAGTATTATAGTAGTTATATTCCTGTATATAGGAGGCAGTATTATAGTAGTTATATTCTTGTACATAGGAGCAGTATTATAGTAGTTATATTCTTGTACATAGGAGGCAGTATTATAGCAGTTATATTCTTGTACATAGGAGCAGTATTATAGTAGTTATATTCTTGTACATAGGAGCAGTATTATAGTAGTTATATTCTTGTACATAGGAGGCAGTATTATAGTAGTTATATTCCTGTATATAGGAGGCAGTATTATAGTAGTTATATTCTTGTACATAGGAGCAGTATTATAGCAGTTATATTCTTGTACATAGGAGGCAGTATTATAGTAGTTATATTCCTGTACATAGGAGCAGTATTATAGTAGTTATATTCCTGTACATAGGAGCAGTATTATAGTAGTTATAGTCTTGTACATAGGAGCAGTATTATAGTAGTTATATTCCTGTACATAGGAGCAGTATTATAGTAGTTATAGTCTTGTACATAGGAGCAGTATTATAGCAGTTATAGTCTTGTACATAGTGTAAGAAGGAACAAGGAGCCGTCATTGACGGAAGATACGTGTCACCGAGGTTCCTGGCCTCGGTGAGGTAAGAACCGGATTTTCTTCCTGAAGTGTCAGTTCTGTAGTGCAGTCTGACACTTCAGCTGTCAGAATGGCTGTAAAGCCAATCCGGGCCGGTTCTTATTGGGAGCAGCCAAAGAGCAGGGTGGGTGGCTGTTCCCCACGGTTCCAGGCCGGGTTTTGGCTGGAATATAAAAACCCAGCCAGCATGTTCAGGTGGTGTGGATTATCCTCCATGACAGAGGAGCTGAGGAGTCTGTGGTCTGAGACACTGAGGCATCTGTTTGTGTGAGCCATAGGCTGGGGAAACAGGCCACTAAAGACTGCTGCGGACTCTGGGTGAAGATCATCTGCTGACCAGGTGATGTCTTTTTGCACTGTGAACTTTGTGTGGTGTGAACAGGCACCAAGACTGAACACTTTCTTTTGGCTTGTTTTCTGGCTATGTGTGAATAAACACTGAACTTTGATTTAAACCTTGTTTTTTGCCTCTGTACTGCGTCCGCTTACCCTGCCTACCAAAGCGAATCCCCACATTTGGTGTCGGATGCGGGCAAACGCAGTGAGGCAGGCCTGAAGGCCGAAAAGTTTTTTTGTTTATCCAAGTGCATGTCCTACATTAAGCCGGCAAGGTTACGACCCGTATCCCCTGACAAAATGGAGGCGGTCGTGAAGGCCCTCGTGGAGGCTAACTTGCAGCAGCGGGAGGCTAACAAGCAGCAACAAGAAACGAACCAGCTGCTGTTGCAACATGTGATGGCGTTGCAGGCATCAGGAGCGTCCCAGAATGTCCACGATGCCCGGAAAGCTGTCCGCGCGGCGATTCCGAAGATGACCCCCTCGGATGACGTTGAGACCTATCTGGCGGTCTTCGAAAAAGTGGCCGTGAGGGAAAAGTTACCCCGAGACCAGTGGGCTGAGGTCGTTGCTCCGTTCCTAGCGTCCGGTCCCCAGCAAGTATTGTTTGATCTCCCCGATGATCAGGCGGCCGACTACCCGACAGTAAAAGGTGAGATCCTGGCGAGACTCGGGGTGAATGTATTGGTCCGGGCCCAGAGGGTGCATCGGTGGGAATTTAACCCGGCTGAACCCGCTAGACCACAATATTATGATCTGCTGCACCGTTTGCAAAAATGGCTGCAGCCGGACATGTTGACTCCCACTGCTATGTTGGATCGGCTGTTGGCGGATGTGTTTTGGAGGGCTTTGCCGTACCCTCTCCAGCACTGGATCGGCCAGGTGTCTCCGAATAATGCCCTGGAGATGGTCGACCTGGTGGAGCGCTATGAGGCCACCAGAAATCTACAGGGGGGTTCTTTTGGGAGGGGGCCAGTCAAACCCCGGAAAACTCCGCCCCAGACCCGGCGGCCGGTGCCAGCTAGACCCGCCCGGGATGTACCCCCTGCCGACCTAAACCCGGTGGTCTGCTGGCGTTGTCAGGAGCCTGGACACATAAGGGCGGACTGTCCCCATCGGGGGGAACCCATGGACACCAACTATGGCTTCCGCCACTCATTATATGCCAGAATGTTGTGTGCCACAGGAACTTCAGAGACTATGGACAAAAGCCACCTGTGCCAGGTGGAAGTGGGGGGCACTCTGGGGGTGGCTCTGCTGGATTCAGGGAGCCTGGTGTCCCTGGTAAGAGCTGCCCTGGTGCGGCCGGCTGAGTATACTGGCCGAAGAGTCGGCATAGTCTGCATACATGGGGACTTAAAGGAGTATCCCACCGCCCTGGTCTCTCTGTCAATGGTGGCCGGCAGGTGGATGCATGAGGTGGCCGTCGCCACAAAGCTACCATATGAATTGATCATTGGGAGAGACTTCCCCGGGTTCCCGGCACTCTGGCCGGATACGAAAGTTACCCGGGAGACAGATGTAACCCTAGCAGAGTGGCCTGACTCAGGGGGGAGGCCAGAACCTTGGGAACCGGAGTCAGAAGGACCAGCTGTAGGGGTGACCGCCACTTCGGTGGAAGAGGGGGAGACAACCCCGTTAAGTGTGATGGTGGGAGACGTAGAGGATTTGCCGCCGGGTCCTGAGCTGGCAGACCTCAATGTCTCTAGGGATAATTTCGGTACAGCACAACACCAGGATCCGACTCTATCTCGAGCCTGGGAAAATGTGGTAGTAGTTGAGGGTGAGCCGCAACAACCGGGGGCCGAATCTATGTTCCCCCATTTTGTGGTTCAACAGGAGATGCTGTACCGGGTAAATAAACTACGGGGTGAACATATTGAACAGCTGGTGGTGCCCAAGGCATATCGCAAGCTCGTGTTGAAATTAGCCCACCAACATGTTCTTGGGGGACACCTGGGCCAGCAGAAAACGCAGGACCGGATTTTACAGCGGTTTTACTGGCCCAGTGTTTTCAGAGAGGTAGAAGAGTTTTGCAAGTCTTGCCCAACCTGCCAGATAACCAGCCCCCAGCCACATTTCCGTAGTCCTCTGGTCCCTCTCCCGATTATTGAGGTTCCCTTCGAGCGGATCGCTATGGATCTTATAGGCCCAGTACCGAAGTCAGCTAGAGGGCACCAGCACATCCTGGTCATCCTCGACTATGCCACGCGGTACCCGGAGGCGGTGCCGCTGCGTCATACGTCAGCCAAACTCATAGCTAAGGAGTTAATGGAAATGTTTTCTAGAGTGGGTCTGCCTAAGGAGGTTCTAACTGACCAAGGGACCCCATTTATGTCCAAGGTCATGAGGGAACTCTGTAAGTTGCTCCAAATAAAACAGTTACGGACATCCGTGTATCATCCGCAAACGGATGGCCTGGTAGAGAGGTTTAACCAGACGTTAAAAAATATGCTGAAAAGAGCGGTGTCTAAGGATGGGAAGGACTGGGACCTTCTTCTGCCCTATCTCATGTTCGCAGTGCGAGAAGTGCCCCAGGCCTCTACCGGGTTCTCGCCCTTCGAACTGCTATACGGCAGACACCCTCGTGGCTTATTGGACGTCGCCAAAGAGCCGTGGGAACACCAAACCACACCGCACAAAAGTGTAGTTGAGTATGTCACCCAGATGCAGGGACGGATGGAAACAGTGTTACCTCTGGTTAGGGAGCATATGGAGGCAGCGCAGCGAGCCCAGAGTAGGGTCTATAATCGGCAGGCTCGGGTCCGAAACTTTAACCCGGGTGATCGGGTGTTGGTTCTGGTACCGACTGTTGATAGTAAGTTCCTAGCTAGGTGGCAGGGGCCCTACGAGGTACTAGAAAAAATTGGACCGGTAGATTACAAAGTACACCAGCCAGGGAGGCGAAAGCCGGAGCAGGTGTACCATGTGAATCTGCTCAAGCCGTGGAAGGAAAGGGAAACCTGTACGGAAGACAGCCCACGACCAGGGTTCCTAGGGGAAGCGCTTTCGGCCCCTCAGTCTGAAGCAGGGGAAGCGGCTGTCACAGTGAAAATTGCTGACAGCCTCTCCTCTAAACAGGCTCAGGAAGCCAGGGAGTTCATTAGTCGGAATACGGATGTGTTCTCAGACCTCCCTGGACGCACGTCCGTAATCCAGCATGACATTGTCACTGAGCCTCAGGCGAAAGTCCGGTTAAAACCGTACCGGGTACCCGAGGCTCGGCAACAAGCCATCACGGAGGAAGTGCAGCTAATGCTCCAGCTGGGTGTCATCGAGGAGTCAAAAAGTGAGTGGGCCAGTCCGATAGTATTAATACCCAAGCCAGACGGGACGTTGCGGTTCTGTAATGACTTCCGCAAACTTAATGAGGTGTCCAAGTTTGACGCGTATCCCATGCCCCGAGTGGATGAGCTTATTGAAAAGTTGGGCCAAGCCCGGTATTTTTCTGTGTTGGACCTCACCAAAGGGTACTGGCAGGTACCCTTGACGGAGGCTGCCAAAGAAAAAACGGCTTTCGTCACGCCAGAGGGGCTGTATCAGTACAAGGTATTACCCTTTGGTCTACATGGCGCTCCCGCCACGTTTCAAAGGTTAATGGACATAGTACTCCGTCCACATCGTCGGTACGCTTCGGCGTATCTGGACAATATCGTTGTCCATAGCACCGACTGGGAAAGTCACTTACCTAAAGTGCAGGCCGTAGTGGACTCCCTTAGGAAAGCTGGCTTAACCGCTAACCCGAAAAAGTGCTCAATAGGGTTAGAAGAGACCAAGTACCTGGGGTATGTCATTGGGCGCAGAATGATCAAACCTCAGGTGAACAAAATTGAGGCAATTAGGAATTGGCCCCGACCTGTCACTACTCGGCAAGTAAAGTCGTTCCTGGGTATGGTGGGGTACTATATGAGGTTTGTCCCCAATTTTGCTACAGTCGCTGCACCATTGACAGGCCTTTTGAAGGGACGCAAGTCAGTGACAGTCCACTGGAATGAGCAGGCGGAAAAGGCTTTCTCCGCTTTGAAGTCGGCCCTGTGTGGGTCCCCGGTTTTGGTGACACCCGACTTCAAAAGGGAGTTTATAGTGCAGACCGATGCCTCAGAGGTAGGTCTCGGTGCTGTACTATCTCAAGACATTGACGGGGAGGAGCATCCCGTTGTCTTCCTCAGCCGGAAGCTCACCCCAGCCGAGACTAGGTACAGTATAGTGGAGAGAGAGTGCCTGGCCATCAAGTGGGCACTCGAGTCTCTCCGCTACTACCTTTTGGGGAGAAGGTTCCGTCTGGTGACCGACCACTCCCCTTTGAAATGGATGAGCCAGGCCAAGGAGAGGAATGCTCGGGTCACCAGGTGGTTCTTATCTTTGCAAAATTTTAAGTTTTCCGTGGAACACAGGGCAGGCAGGTTACAAGGAAACGCGGATGCCCTGTCCCGCGTACACTGTCTGGCAAGTGTTCACCCCCTCAGGGTTGAACAAAGGGGGGAGGTATGTAAGAAGGAACAAGGAGCCGTCATTGACGGAAGATACGTGTCACCGAGGTTCCTGGCCTCGGTGAGGTAAGAACCGGATTTTCTTCCTGAAGTGTCAGGTCTGTAGTGCAGTCTGACACTTCAGCTGTCAGAATGGCTGTAAAGCCAATCCGGGCCGGTTCTTATTGGGAGCAGCCAAAGAGCAGGGTGGGTGGCTGTTCCCCACGGTTCCAGGCCGGGTTTTGGCTGGAATATAAAAACCCAGCCAGCATGTTCAGGTGGTAATTATCCTCCATGACAGAGGAGCTGAGGAGTCTGTGGTCTGAGACACTGAGGGATCTGTTTGTGTGAGCCATAGGCTGGGGAAACAGGCCACTAAAGACTGCTGCGGACTCTGGGTGAAAACCATCTGCTGACCAGGTGACGTCTTTTGCACTGTGAACTTTGTGTGGTGTGAACAGGCACCAAGACTGAACACTTTCTTTTGGCTTGTTTTCTGGCTATGTGTGAATAAACACTGAACTTTGATTTAAACCTTGTTTTTTGCCTCTGTACTGCGTCCGCTTACCCTGCCTACCAAAGCGAATCCCCACATTAGGAGCAGTATTATAGTAGTTATATTCCTGTACATAGGAGCAGTGTTATAGTCCTGTACATAGGAGCAGTATTATAGTAGTTATATTCCTGTACATAGGAGCAGTATTATAGTAGTTATATTCTTGTACATAGGAGCAGTATTATAGTAGTTATATTCCTGTACATAGGAGCAGTATTATAGTAGTTATATTCTTCTACTTAGGAGCAGTATTATAGTAGTTATATTCCTGTACATAGGAGGCAGTATTATAGCAGTTATATTCTTCTACTTAGGAGCAGTATTATAGTAGTTATATTCCTGTACATAGGAGCAGTATTATAGCAGTTATATTCTTCTACTTAGGAGCAGTATTATAGTAGTTATATTCCTGTACATAGGAGCAGTATTATAGTAGTTATATTCTTGTACATAGGAGCAGTATTATAGTAGTTATATTCTTGTACATAGGAGCAGTATTATAGTAGTTATATTCTTGTATATAGGAGGCAGTATTATAGCAGTTATATTCCTGTACATAGGAGGCAGTATTATAGTAGTTATATTCTTGTATATAGGAAGCAGTATTATAGTAGTTATATTCTTGTACATAGGAGGCAGTATTATAGTAGTTATATTCTTGTACATAGGAGCAGTATTATAGCAGTTATATTCCTGTACATAGGAGCAGTATTATAGTAGTTATATTCCTGTACATAGGAGCAGTATTATAGTAGTTATATTCGTGTACATAGGAGGCAGTATTATAGTAGTTATATTCCTGTACATAGGAGCAGTATTATAGTAGTTATATTCTTGTACATAGGAGCAGTATTATAGCAGTTATATTCTTGTACATAGGAGCAGTATTATAGTAGTTATATTCTTGTACATAGGAGGCAGTATTATAGTAGTTATATTCTTGTACATAGGAGACAGTATTATAGTAGTTATATTCTTCTACTTAGGAGCAGTATTATAGTAGTTATATTCCTGTACATAGGAGCAGTATTATAGTAGTTATATTCTTGTACATAGGAGCAGTATTATAGTAGTTATATTCTTGTACATAGGAGCAGTATTATAGTAGTTATATTCTTGTATATAGGAGGCAGTATTATAGCAGTTATATTCCTGTACATAGGAGGCAGTATTATAGTAGTTATATTCTTGTATATAGGAGGCAGTATTATAGTAGTTATATTCTTGTATATAGGAGGCGGTATAATAGTAGTTATATTCCTGTACATAGTAGGCGGTATAATAGTAGTTATATACTTGTACATAGGAGCAGTATTATATATATTTAAGATGTTCAGTTCAGCTTGGTTGCTGTCTGGCTCCTGTTACTTAGGATGGGTTCACATCAGCGTTATGGACTCTGTTATGGCTTTCCGTTATAACATGGTCATAACGGAATCCATAAGATGGAAGTAAAAAAACAGGACGGATCCGTTATGCTGCCCATAGACTTGTATTATGATGGAAGTCAAAACGGAAACCTTTAAAAAGCATTCCGTTTTGCTTTCCGTCATAATGCAGTATTGTATTAGTACAGTCTATGGGCAGCATAACGGATCCGTCCTGTTTTTTTACTTCCATCTTATGGATTCCGTTATGACCATGTTATAACGGAAAGCCATAACGCTGATGTGAACCCACCCTTACCTGTATAATGATTTTTGGGTGAAAGTGCATTGTTTGCACAGCAGGGGGCAGGCTTTGCACACGTGTGGTGTGAGAGAAGCTCGTGCCTTTTTTTGCAGTTAGCGGATGATTTCATATTCATGGGTATGCTCGCCGCTTAGGGCGCCTTCATACGCTGCAAATTTTGTGGCAGAAAATTCTGCGACTGAAAATCAGTTCCATTCATTTGAATAGGGCAGCGAGCACATGGAACAGATTTTCTGCCGTGTGTGAAGGCGCCCTTACCGCGGCCGTTGGCGCAGAGCTTTCATGGTAATTTTACCTTTGCAAGATCTGATCCTCTTTGACGTCTTTACTGATTATCTGCGGGATTTACCTTACGGCGGTGATGACACTGGATAAACAATGTTATGGAGGTCACGCAGTCGGGTAATCGGATTAGCCTAGTATATTGTGTTGATAGAGGACGCCGGACATCTGCTGCCCTTCTGCCAGACTCCGTCCTCTGTAAGGTCTGAGACGTGTAGATCTCTGTGTGTCAGACAGGACAGCGCAATTCCTGATATACACTATGGTTATCCAGCCCCTATAATGCCCCCCATATACCCGTCACACAGATTGTACTTACCTCGCTGCCCGTCACCCACGTCACGGCCGCCGCTGCATCTCCTGGTCGCGCAGATGAAAACACGATGCAGTGGCGGCCGTGCCGGGGAGCGAGGTAAGCACAGTCTCTGTGAGGGGCCCGGATATATGGGGGCATTCTAGGTCTTGGATAACCCCTTTAAAGGGATCCGTAACACCGGGCACGCTGCCTTGTAGGACTAGCTCAGCTGAATGTAATGACGCCGTTCACTTAGCCATCCGCTGCTCCATTCTGATGGAAAAGTACTTTCAATCCATATGCAGTTCAGAAGTTAAGTGCACTGAGGGCGTGGCCAAGGCACGCTGTGCACCCTTGCTCCTCCTTCTTCTTCTCCCAGCCCTCTCCCCTTCCTGATTGACAGGGCCAGGCCAAAAGACTATGCAGGAACCTGGCCCTGTCAATCAGGAAGGAGAGAGGCCTGGGCGAGGAGCAAGGGTGCACAGAGTGTCTTGGGCCCGCCCTTGGTGCACTTAACTGCTCATTTGCATATGGATGAAGCAACTGATCGCCAAGTGAAAGGTATCATTCTATTCCGCTGATATCCCGGTGACAGAGGAAAGCCTGTGGTGAGACAGCGAGATACCACTGCCTGCTCCGTCACACGAACTCTGCTTCAGCACTTGGGTTTGGCGATTGTTTTTTAAGCATTTGTCTAATATACAGGCAGCAGGTACAGAAGACACCAATTAGCATTGCATCCGGTCTAGACAATCCTCTGTGATCTCCAGACTGACACATTGTAACAAACCATCAGCGGGGGGGGGGGAGATTTCTCCGGCTGATGGGTTTAGGTCACAGCGCATTGTCTAGACTGGATACAGTTGTAACAAACCCTCAGCAGTGAGAACTATGAGGTCTTTACAGGAATTTTAGCCTCTTAGCAAGAATATTTTCATTCACTGACAACAAGCAGAAAACTTGGAAACAGTGAGAGATCATCACACAAGGGGGACATTTATCATTCCATGTGCACCAGAATTCTGGCCGATTTTCCCACATGCTGTGTTTCTGCACCGTTTTTAACGTTCTGTGATTTTACCCGACTGCGCAATTCTGATAAGTGGGCGTGGTCGTCTATGTTAATTAGGTGAGCGCTTTATCGCTGCAACTTTATTACAAGTCTCAAAAAAGGCCAAAATCTTTCTTCTGCACAGGGCGTCACATCTCTAGACAGCAGCGTTATGTGTAAAAATGCAGCGGGCGACATTTCATAAAGTCTATAAGAAAGTCATTGGGATGATTGAAGGAGTCTTCTTCCGGATAGGCCCCTGCGCATCCCCCCATTCAGCTGTCCGTAAGTCGGCACTGGAGCTACAGCAGGTTACTGCAGCGCCGCATGGGAACCAGCTCCGTCTTCTGCGCAGTGGGAGGAGCTGTGTAGTTCTGGCGCAAGAGCTACTTTGGAACCGCTCATCAGTGGGGTGTCGGACCCCCTCCGATCCGATAGACGTCCTAGGCCAGCCCTTTAAGTATCCTTTATATTCAGGCTTCTTTCACATGACCATTTTATTTTACGGGACGTTTTTTGCGTTCCGTATACAGAACCATTCATTTCAATGGTTTCGCAAAAAAAACGGAATGTACTCCGTATGCATTCCATTTCCGTTTTTCTATTCCGTTGAAGGATAGAACATGTCCTATTATTGCTCGCAAATCATGTTCCGTGGCTCCATTCAAGTCAATGGGTCCGCAAAAAAAAACGGAACACATACGGAAATGCATCCGTCTTCCGTATCCGTTCCGTTTTTGGGAACCATCTATTGAAAATGTTATGCCCAGCTCAATTTTTTCTATGTTATTACTGTATATGCCATACGGAAAAACGGAACGGAAACAAAAAAAAACGGAACAATGGATCCTTAAAAAATGGACCGCGAAACACTGAAAAAGCCAAACGGTCGTGTGAAAGAGGCTTTAGGCTGCGCGCACAGAACTTCCGCTTTCTGAAGAATCCCAGTGTGTGCGTGTCAGCCTGTAGATTCGTCCTTAACTCTTTGGGCGCCGCTCCGCTGCAGACGTGCACCATATGGTCATGTAGATGGTTTCCTGCCACAACAAAGGCTCCATTAAAGGGACGTTTTTTACTTTGCTTCTGCGGAGGCTCTCAGCCTCCCACTCGCCACCCATCTCCTCGATACCGGCCGGGGGATTGGAACCGTACAGGGATTTACCCTAAAAAGCCAGATTACTGTTGCTAAGAGACAGAGCGGTAACAAGTGTATGAATGGCGCGGCGAATACTCCACTTAGCAGATGTTACAGAGACAGTGAATCTGCAGAGCACCTCTTTCTGGGTGAACAGTCTGTTATTCTCTGTTATCAGCCGCTGGGGGGAAGTCAATTCAAGCATTTCTATACCCATCTGACATGTCTGTCCCTGTGCAGTCATAGCAGCTGTTACAGCGCAGTGCCCAGCAGAGGGCGACCAAGAGCACAGGAGAAAGGCTGCACTACTGAGGCATGATGGCAGGAAACCTCCTAATGAAACCCTATTTCCTAAAATGCCCTTACCATGTGACCGAGAGGCGATTCCCGCGCCCATGGTGGTGAGATTACTAGTGAGTGAGGCTGCCCTTTAAAGCTGTGCTCTCTGATGTCGCCATGTGCAAAGTCATTAGGAGGGAAAGCTTGTTTGTTGTCAGAGCGAGAGCCGTTTTCCTCTTTCTGACGGGGAATGTCACCGCTAATCAGATCGCGCGGCGCCTCAATGTGACAATTACAGAGCCCGGCAATTAACATTTCCATCTGAAATCACTTGTCTCCTCAGAGCTGCAGACGGTGGTGCGTCCCCGAGGGGCGGGGGGCGGAAAATGAGGTCTTTAACCATCCCAGACAAAGGGGCCGAAGAGAGAGCGGAAATATTCCATATGTGCCAAATGCACGCAGAATGGCGCTCGTTACATTATACAGGTGATCAACATCTTAAAGATCTCTGCATTTTGTCAGTGAATGGGAACTTTCTTGCAGGGGCAGACTATACCACAATGCAAAAAAAACAACAACCTTACGGCCCCATAGATCGGGGGGGGGGGGGGCCCTGCTGGCCAGGGGTGGACATACCGCCTGTGCAAGCAATTCAGCTACACAGGGGCCCAGTAAGGAGGGCCCTTCCCAAATGTAGAGCCCTAGAAGAGTTCCCAGACTGCACTGCTAAGCTGAGAGTGGGGCTTAGAGGAGCAGCAGCTATGGTGCGATGGAGGTCCCTTAGTGGCACATTTTAAAGGTACACAGTGAAAGGGTTGATCCTGCTGATTAAAATGATACCTGTCTTGTGAAAATTGACTGCAGTGTTCCCAAGAAATTGTATTCTTCATGAAAATTAAAGCTTCATTGCACCAAGAGCTGTGGCCAGGCCCCGCCCCTCGGTGCACTGAAGCCCTCATTTGCATAACAAATAAAAGTTGGTGTGGCCGCCGCCGCCTCCCGTGGTGTGGCCGCCCACGCCTCCCGTGGTGTGGCCGCCCCCGCCTTCCCTGGTGTGGCCGCCCACACCTCCCGCCTCCTGTGCTGTGGCCGCCCCCGCCTCCTGTGCTGTGGCCGCCCCCGCCTCCTGTGCTGTGGCCGCCCCCGCCTCCTGTGCTGTGGCCGCCCCCGCCTCCTGTGCTGTGGCCGCCCCCGCCTCCTGTGCTGTGGCCGCCCCCGCCTCCCGTGGTGTGGCCGCCCCCGCCTCCCGTGGTGTGGCCGCCCCGCCTCCCGTGCTGTGGCCGCCCCGCCTTCCCTGGTGTGGCCGCCCACACCTCCCGCCTCCTGTGCTGTGGCCGCCCCCGCCTCCTGTGCTGTAGCCGCCCCCGCCTTCCGTGGTGTGGCCGCCCCCGCCTCCTGTGGTGTGGCCGCTCCCGTGGTGTGGCTGCCCCCTCCTCCCGTGTGTGGCCGCCCCCGCTTCCTGCCTCCCGAGGAGTGGCCACCCTGTGGTGTGGCCGCCTCGCCTTCCCTGGTGTGGCCGCCCACGCCTCCCGCCTCCTGTGCTGTGGCCGCCCCCGCCTCCTGTGCTGTGGCCGCCCCCGCCTCCTGTGCTGTGGCCGCCCCCGCCTCCCGTGCTGTGGCCGCCCCCGCCTCCCGTGCTGTGGCCGCCCCCGCCTCCCGTGCTGTGGCCGCCCCCGCCTCCCGTGCTGTGGCCGCCCCCGCCTCCCGTGCTGTGGCCGCCCCCGCCTCCCGTGCTGTGGCCGCCCCCGCCTCCCGTGCTGTGGCCGCCCCGCCTCCCGTGGTGTGGCCGCCCCCGCCTCCCGTGGTGTGGCCGCTCCCGTGGTGTGGCTGCCCCCTCCTCCCGTGTGTGGCCGCCCCCGCTTCCTGCCTCCCGAGGAGTGGCCACCCTGTGGTGTGGCCGCCTCGCCTTCCCTGGTGTGGCCGCCCACGCCTCCTGTGCTGTGGCCGCCCCCGCCTCCTGTGCTGTGGCCGCCCCCGCCTCCCTGGTGTGGCCGCCAACGCTTCGTGCCTCCCGAGGTGTAGCCGCCTCCCGTGCAGGAATGAGCAAACATTTGTTGTTTTTTGTTATATTTAACTGCATTTTTTATGATTTCTTCCAATTCTTGATTAGATCATAAAGCTCTGTGGGCAGTGTGTTGGCAGCCATATTGAGTGTCACCCAGTAGGTGTAGTGCTGTAGGAGTGGACATCACCCAGCCTCTCCTGTGGGCAGTGTGTTGGCAGCCATATTGAGTGTCACCCAGTAGGTGTAGTGCTGTAGGAGTGGACATCACCCAGCCTCTCCTGTGGGCAGTGTGTTGGCAGCCATATTGAGTGTCACCCAGTAGGTGTAGTGCTGTAGGAGTGGACATCACCCAGCCTCTCCTGTGGGCAGTGTGTTGGCAGCCATATTGAGTGTCACCCAGTAGGTGTAGTACTGTAGGAGTGGACATCACCCAGCCTCTCCTGTGGGCAGTGTGTTGGCAGCCATGCTGAGTGTCACCCAGTAGGTGTAGTGCTGTAGGAGTGGACATCACCCAGCCTCTCCTGTGGGCAGTGTGTTGGCAGCCATATTGAGTGTCACCCAGTAGGTGTAGTGCTGTAGGAGTGGACATCACCCAGCCTCTCCTGTGGGCAGTGTGTTGGCAGCCATATTGAGTGTCACCCAGTAGGTGTAGTGCTGTAGGAGTGGACATCACCCAGCCTCTCCTGTGGGCAGTGTGTTGGCAGCCATATTGAGTGTCACCCAGTAGGTGTAGTACTGTAGGAGTGGACATCACCCAGCCTCTCCTGTGGGCAGTGTGTTGGCAGCCATGCTGAGTGTCACCCAGTAGGTGTAGTGCTGTAGGAGTGGACATCACCCAGCCTCTCCTGTGGGCAGTGTGTTGGCAGCCATATTGAGTGTCACCCAGTAGGTGTAGTGCTGTAGGAGTGGACATCACCCAGCCTCTCCTGTGGGCAGTGTGTTGGCAGCCATATTGAGTGTCACCCAGTAGGTGTAGTGCTGTAGGAGTGGACATCACCCAGCCTCTCCTGAGGGCAGTGTGTTGGCAGCCATATTGAGTGTCACCCAGTAGGTGTAGTACTGTAGGAGTGGACATCACCCAGCCTCTCCTGTGGGCAGTGTGTTGGCAGCCATATTGAGTGTCACCCAGTAGGTGTAGTACTGTAGGAGTGGACATCACCCAGCCTCTCCTGTGGGCAGTGTGTTGGCAGCCATGTTGAGTGTCACCCAGTAGGTGTAGTACTGTAGGAGTGGACATCACCCAGCCTCTCCTGTGGGCAGTGTGTTGGCAGCCATGCTGAGTTTCACCCAGTAGGTGTAGTACTGTAGGAGTGGACATCACCCAGCCTCTCCTGTGGGCAGTGTGTTGGCAGCCATCCTGAGTGTCACCCAGTAGGTGTACTGTAGGAGTGGACATCACCCAGCCTCTCCTGTGGGCAGTGTGTTTGCAGCCATATTGAGTGTCACCCAGTAGGTGTAGTGCTGTAGGAGTGGACATCACCCAGCCTCTCCTGTGGGCAGTGTGTTGGCAGCCATGTTGAGTGTCACCCAGTAGGTGTAGTACTGTAGGAGTGGACATCACCCAGCCTCTCCTGTGGGCAGTGTGTTGGCAGCCATATTGAGTGTCACCCAGTAGGTGTAGTACTGTAGGAGTGGACATCACCCAGCCTCTCCTGTGGGCAGTGTGTTGGCAGCCATGTTGAGTGTCACCCAGTAGGTGTAGTACTGTAGGAGTGGACATCACCCAGCCTCTCCTGTGGGCAGTGTGTTGGCAGCCATGCTGAGTTTCACCCAGTAGGTGTAGTACTGTAGGAGTGGACATCACCCAGCCTCTCCTGTGGGCAGTGTGTTGGCAGCCATCCTGAGTGTCACCCAGTAGGTGTACTGTAGGAGTGGACATCACCCAGCCTCTCCTGTGGGCAGTGTGTTGGCAGCCATATTGAGTGTCACCCAGTAGGTGTAGTACTGTAGGAGTGGACATCACCCAGCCTCTCCTGTGGGCAGTGTGTTGGCAGCCATATTGAGTGTCACCCAGTAGGTGTAGTACTGTAGGAGTGGACATCACCCAGCCTCTCCTGTGGGCAGTGTGTTGGCAGCCATATTGAGTGTCACCCAGTAGGTGTAGTGCTGTAGGAGTGGACATCACCCAGCCTCTCCTGTGGGCAGTGTGTTGGCAGCCATATTGAGTGTCACCCAGTAGGTGTAGTACTGTAGGAGTGGACATCACCCAGCCTCTCCTGTGGGCAGTGTGTTGGCAGCCATATTGAGTGTCACCTAGTAGGTGTAGTACTGTAGGAGTGGACATCACCCAGCCTCTCCTGTGGGCAGTGTGTTGGCAGCCATATTGAGTGTCACCCAGTAGGTGTAGTACTGTAGGAGTGGACATCACCCAGCCTCTCCTGTGGGCAGTGTGTTGGCAGCCATCCTGAGTGTCACCCAGTAGGTGTAGTACTGTAGGAGTGGACATCACCCAGCCTCTCCTGTGGGCAGTGTGTTGGCAGCCATGCTGAGTGTCACCCAGTAGGTGTAGTACTGTAGGAGTGGACATCACCCAGCCTCTCCTGTGGGCAGTGTGTTGGCAGCCATGCTGAGTGTCACCCAGTAGGTGTAGTACTGTTGGAGTGGACATCACCCAGCCTCTTCTGTGGGCAGTGTGTTGGCAGCCATATTGAGTGTCACCCAGTAGGTGTAGTACTGTAGGAGTGGACATCACCCAGCCTCTTCTGTGGGCAGTGTGTTGGCAGCCATATTGAGTGTCACCCAGTAGGTGTAGTACTGTAGGAGTGGACATCACCCAGCCTCTTCTGTGGGCAGTGTGTTGGCAGCCATATTGAGTGTCACCCAGTAGGTGTAGTACTGTAGGAGTGGACATCACCCAGCCTCTTCTGTGGGCAGTGTGTTGGCAGCCATATTGAGTGTCACCCAGTAGGTGTAGTACTGTAGGAGTGGACATCACCCAGCCTCTTCTGTGGGCAGTGTGTTGGCAGCCATATTGAGTGTCACCCTGTAGGTGTAGTACTGTAGGAGTGGACATCACCCAGCCTCTTCTGTGGGCAGTGTGTTGGCAGCCATATTGAGTGTCACCCAGTAGGTGTAGTACTGTAGGAGTGGACATCACCCAGCCTCTCCTGTGGGCAGTGTGTTGGCAGCCATATTGAGTGTCACCCAGTAGGTGTAGTACTGTAGGAGTGGACATCACCCAGCCTCTTCTGTGGGCAGTGTGTTGGCAGCCATATTGAGTGTCACCCTGTAGGTGTAGTACTGTAGGAGTGGACATCACCCAGCCTCTTCTGTGGGCAGTGTGTTGGCAGCCATATTGAGTGTCACCCAGTAGGTGTAGTACTGTAGGAGTGGACATCACCCAGCCTCTCCTGTGGGCAGTGTGTTGGCAGCCATATTGAGTGTCACCCTGTAGGTGTAGTACTGTAGGAGTGGACATCACCCAGCCTCTCCTGTGGGCAGTGTGTTGGCAGCCATATTGAGTGTCACCCAGTAGGTGTAGTACTGTAGGAGTGGACATCACCCAGCCTCTTCTGTGGGCAGTGTGTTGGCAGCCATATTGAGTGTCACCCAGTAGGTGTAGTACTGTAGGAGTGGACATCACCCAGCCTCTTCTGTGGGCAGTGTGTTGGCAGCCATATTGAGTGTCACCCTGTAGGTGTAGTACTGTAGGAGTGGACATCACCCAGCCTCTTCTGTGGGCAGTGTGTTGGCAGCCATATTGAGTGTCACCCTGTAGGTGTAGTACTGTAGGAGTGGACATCACCCAGCCTCTCCTGTGGGCAGTCTGTTGGCAGCCATGCTGAGTGTCACCCAGTAGGTGTAGTGCTGTAGGAGTGGACATCACCCAGCCTCTCCTGTGGGCAGTGTGTTGGCAGCCATGCTGAGTGTCACCTAGTAGGTGTAGTACTGTAGGAGTGGACATCACCCAGCCTCTCCTGTGGGCAGTGTGTTGGCAGCCATATTGAGTGTCACCCAGTAGGTGTAGTACTGTAGGAGTGGACATCACCCAGCCTCTCCTGTGGGCAGTGTGTTGGCAGCCATCCTGAGTGTCACCCAGTAGGTGTAGTACTGTAGGAGTGGACATCACCCAGCCTCTCCTGAGGGCAGTGTGTTGGCAGCCATATTGAGTGTCACCCAGTAGGTGTAGTGCTGTAGGAGTGGACATCACCCAGCCTCTCCTGTGGGCAGTGTGTTGGCAGCCATATTGAGTGTCACCCTGTAGGTGTAGTACTGTAGGAGTGGACATCACCCAGCCTCTCCTGTGGGCAGTGTGTTGGCAGCCATATTGAGTGTCACCCAGTAGGTGTAGTACTGTAGGAGTGGACATCACCCAGCCTCTCCTGTGGGCAGTGTGTTGGCAGCCATATTGAGTGTCACCCAGTAGGTGTAGTGCTGTAGGAGTGGACATCACCCAGCCTCTCCTGTGGGCAGTGTGTTGGCAGCCATATTGAGTGTCACCCAGTAGGTGTAGTACTGTAGGAGTGGACATCACCCAGCCTCTCCTGTGGGCAGTGTGTTGGCAGCCATATTGAGTGTCACCCTGTAGGTGTAGTACTGTAGGAGTGGACATCACCCAGCCTCTCCTGTGGGCAGTCTGTTGGCAGCCATATTGAGTGTCACCCAGTAGGTGTAGTACTGTAGGAGTGGACATCACCCAGCCTCTCCTGTGGGCAGTGTGTTGGCAGCCATATTGAGTGTCACCCAGTAGGTGTAGTACTGTAGGAGTGGACATCACCCAGCCTCTCCTGTGGGCAGTGTGTTGGCAGCCATGCTGAGTGTCACCCAGTAGGTGTAGTACTGTAGGAGTGGACATCACCCAGCCTCTTCTGTGGGCAGTGTGTTGGCAGCCATATTGAGTGTCACCCAGTAGGTGTAGTACTGTAGGAGTGGACATCACCCAGCCTCTCCTGTGGGCAGTGTGTTGGCTGCCATATTGAGTGTCACCCAGTAGGTGTAGTACTGTAGGAGTGGACATCACCCAGCCTCTCCTGTGGGCAGTGTGTTGGCAGCCATGCTGAGTGTCACCCAGTAGGTGTAGTACTGTAGGAGTGGACATCACCCAGCCTCTCCTGTGGGCAGTGTGTTGGCAGCCATATTGAGTGTCACCCTGTAGGTGTAGTACTGTTGGAGTGGACATCACCCAGCCTCTCCTGTGGGCAGTGTGTTGGCAGCCATATTGAGTGTCACCCTGTAGGTGTAGTGCTGTAGGAGTGGACATCAACCTCTCCAGATACAGTTGAAGAATTCCTTCCTCTCTTCCTGTCTTTTATTCCTAGATTTCTTTGTCTTCTTCCATGATGAAATGTTGAATGTAGACATCTATGATGAATGGGTCTGCGCCCCCCGCGTTTCCGAGGCACGCAGCTTTACTTTTCCATGGCTCCTCTTGACTCCTCGCCTGTCATCACTCGGAAAGGAAGGCGGATCATTCTGTCATCTCGAAAAAATGGTAACAGTGCCCAAAATCTTACAATAGAAGCCAACGGTTCTCGTCTCGGCAAAAGGAAAAAAAGTTGCCTCCGAGGTCTTGACAAGCTGACGTGTGGCGGGTTTACAAAGCGGTCGCTATCACCCGGAACGATGACTCATAATGAAGGAAACACAGACGTTGTAGCAAACACAGTTCATTAGAAGAAGCAGGAGCCGCCCGCTCTTCACCCGCGCCTGGCTTCCTCTGGTAGGCGAGGTCTGCAAGAAGATGATGTGACATTCAGAACCGCTTAATTAAGATCTGATTACTCTGCTCAGACGCCGCGCTAGTTTTCAGCGTTAACTATTGACCTTTACAAGTTCAGCCGTGAATTAAAGGGAACGTAGACGTGGAATAAGGGATTATGTCGTCGGTAATCGCCAGGAAGGTCACGGATAAGCAGAATCTACTTGTGGAGCAGGTCCGGTTGTCTGTAAACGGTCTGCGACTTTCTAATAGACTTTGAGGGGTTTATTAAGACTGGTGTTTCCTGCGCCCGCCTTAATCAGACGCGCGGTGTCGTACGATTACCCTAAGTTCACACCTGAGCGTTTTACAGCGCGTTCAAACGTGCTGTAAAACGCTCAACACGTGAAAACCAATGCTTCCCTATGGCCCTGGTTCACACTTGAGCGTTTTACAGCGCGTTTGAACGCGCTGTAAAACGCCCGACGCATAAACAAGTTCTTGAGCTTTTTTTTGGGGCGTTTGTCCAGATAAATAATGCTCTACAGTGTCCAGATAAATAATGCTCTACAGTGTCCAGATAAATAATGCTCTACAGTGCCCAGATAAATAATGCTCTACAGTGTCCAGATAAATAATGCTCTACAGTGTCCAGATAAATAATGCTCTACAGTGCCCAGATAAATAATGCTCTACAGTGCCCAGATAAATAATGCTCTACAGTGCCCAGATAAATAATGCTCTACAGTGCCCAGATAAATAATGCTCTACAGTGCCCAGGTAAATAATGCTCTACAGTGCCCAGATAAATAATGCTCTACAGTGTCCAGATAAATAATGCTCTACAGTGCCCAGATAAATAATGCTCTACAGTGCCCAGATAAATAATGCTCTACAGTGCCCAGATAAATAATGCTCTACAGTGCCCAGATAAATAATGCTCTACAGTGCCCAGATAAATAATGCTCTACAGTGCCCAGATAAATAATGCTCTACAGTGTCCAGATAAATAATGCTCTACAGTGCCCAGATAAATAATGCTCTACAGTGCCCAGATAAATAATGCTCTACAGTGCCCAGATAAATAATGCTGTACAGTGCCCAGATAAATAATGCTCTACAGTGCCCAGATAAATAATGCTGTACAGTGCCCAGATAAATAATGCTCTACAGTGCCCAGATAAATAATGCTCTACAGTGCCCAGATAAATAATGCTCTACAGTGCCCAGATAAATAATGCTCTACAGTGCCCAGATAAATAATGCTCTACAGTGTCCAGATAAATAATGCTCTACAGTGCCCAGATAAATAATGCTCTACAGTGCCCAGATAAATAATGCTGTACAGTGCCCAGATAAATAATGCTGTACAGTGCCCAGATAAATAATGCTCTACAGTGCCCAGATAAATAATGCTCTACAGTGCCCAGATAAATAATGCTCTACAGTGTCCAGATAAATAATGCTCTACAGTGTCCAGATAAATAATGCTGTACAGTGCCCAGATAAATAATGCTCTACAGTGCCCAGATAAATAATGCTCTACAGTGTCCAGATAAATAATGCTCTACAGTGCCCAGATAAATAATGCTCTACAGTGCCCAGATAAATAATGCTCTACAGTGCCCAGATAAATAATGCTCTACAGTGTCCAGATAAATAATGCTCTACAGTGCCCAGATAAATAATGCTGTACAGTGCCCAGATAAATAATGCTCTACAGTGCCCAGATAAATAATGCTGTACAGTGCCCAGATAAATAATGCTCTACAGTGCCCAGATAAATAATGCTGTACAGTGCCCAGATAAATAATGCTCTACAGTGCCCAGATAAATAATGCTCTACAGTGCCCAGATAAATAATGCTCTACAGTGTCCAGATAGATAATGCTCTACAGTGCCCAGATAAATAATGCTCTACAGTGCCCAGATAAATAATGCTGTACAGTGCCCAGATAAATAATGCTCTACAGTGTCCAGATAAATAATGCTCTACAGTGTCCAGATAAATAATGCTCTACAGTGTCCAGATAAATAATGCTCTACAGTGCCCAGATAAATAATGCTCTACAGTGCCCAGATAAATAATGCTGTACAGTGTCCAGATAAATAATGCTCTACAGTGCCCAGATAAATAATGCTGTACAGTGCCCAGATAAATAATGCTCTACAGTGTCCAGATAAATAATGCTGTACAGTGCCCAGATAAATAATGCTCTACAGTGTCCAGATAAATAATGCTCTACAGTGTCCAGATAAATAGTGATGTACAGTGACCAGATAAATAATGCTGTACAGTGCCCAGATAAATAATGCTCTACAGTGCCCAGATAGATAATGCTCTACAGTGTCCAGATAAATAATGTCTACAGTGTCCAGGTAAATAATGCTCTACAGTGTCCAGATAAATAATGCTCTACAGTGCCCAGATAAATAATGCTCTACAGTGCCCAGATAAATAATGCTCTACAGTGTCCAGATAAATAATGCTGTACAGTGCCCAGATAAATAATGCTCTACAGTGTCCAGATAAATAATGCTCTACAGTGTCCAGATAAATAGTGATGTACAGTGACCAGATAAATAATGCTGTACAGTGCCCAGATAAATAATGCTCTACAGTGCCCAGATAAATAATGCTCTACAGTGTCCAGATAAATAATGCTCTACAGTGTCCAGATAAATAATGCTCTACAGTGTCCAGATAAATAATGCTCTACAGTGTCCAGATAAATAATGCTCTACAGTGTCCAGATAAATAATGCTCTACAGTGCCCAGATAAATAATGCTCTACAGTGCCCAGATAAATAATGCTGTACAGTGCCCAGATAAATAATGCTCTACAGTGGCCAGATAAATAATGCTCTACAGTGCCCAGATAAATAATGCTGTACAGTGTCCAGGTAAATAATGCTCTACAGTGTCCAGATAAATAATGCTCTACAGTGCCCAGATAAATAATGCTGTACAGTGCCCAGATAAATAATGCTCTACAGTGCCCAGATAAATAATGCTGTACAGTGCCCAGATAAATAATGCTCTACAGTGCCCAGATAAATAATGCTGTACAGTGCCCAGATAAATAATGCTCTACAGTGCCCAGATAAATAATGCTCTACAGTGTCCAGATAGATAATGCTCTACAGTGCCCAGATAAATAATGCTCTACAGTGTCCAGATAGATAATGCTCTACAGTGCCCAGATAAATAATGCTCTACAGTGCCCAGATAAATAATGCTGTACAGTGCCCAGATAAATAATGCTCTACAGTGTCCAGATAAATAATGCTCTACAGTGCCCAGATAAATAATGCTGTACAGTGTCCAGATAAATAATGCTCTACAGTGCCCAGATAAATAATGCTGTACAGTGTCCAGATAAATAATGCTCTACAGTGCCCAGATAAATAATGCTGTACAGTGCCCAGATAAATAATGCTCTACAGTGTCCAGATAAATAATGCTCTACAGTGCCCAGATAAATAATGCTGTACAGTGTCCAGATAAATAATGCTCTACAGTGCCCAGATAAATAATGCTCTACAGTGTCCAGATAAATAATGCTCTACAGTGCCCAGATAAATAATGCTGTACAGTGTCCAGATAAATAATGCTCTACAGTGCCCAGATAAATAATGCTGTACAGTGCCCAGATAAATAATGCTCTACAGTGTCCAGATAAATAATGCTCTACAGTGCCCAGATAAATAATGCTCTACAGTGCCCAGATAAATAATGCTCTACAGTGCCCAGATAGATAATGCTCTACAGTGCCCAGATAAATAATGCTCTACAGTGTCCAGATAAATAATGCTCTACAGTGTCCAGATAAATAATGCTCTACAGTGTCCAGATAAATAGTGATGTACAGTGACCAGATAAATAATGCTCTACAGTGTCCAGATAAATAATGCTCTACAGTGTCCAGATAAATAATGCTCTACAGTGCCCAGATAAATAATGCTGTACAGTGCCCAGATAAATAATGCTCTACAGTGTCCAGATAAATAATGCTCTACAGTGCCCAGATAAATAATGCTCTACAGTGCCCAGATAAATAATGCTGTACAGTGTCCAGATAAATAATGCTGTACAGTGCCCAGATAAATAATGCTCTACAGTGCCCAGATAATTAATGCTGTACAGTGCCCAGATAGATAATGCTGTACAGTGTCCAGATAAATAGTGATGTACAGTGACCAGATAAATAATGCTCTACAGTGTCCAGATAAATAATGCTCTACAGTGTCCAGATAAATAATGCTCTACAGTGTCCAGATAAATAATGCTCTACAGTGTCCAGATAAATAATGCTCTACAGTGTCCAGATAAATAATGCTCTACAGTGTCCAGATAAATAATGCTCTACAGTGCCCAGATAAATAATGCTGTACAGTGTCCAGATAAATAATGCTCTACAGTGCCCAGATAAATAATGCTGTACAGTGCCCAGATAAATAATGCTCTACAGTGCCCAGATAAATAATGCTCTACAGTGCCCAGATAATTAATGCTCTACAGTGCCCAGGTAAATAATGCTCTACAGTGCCCAGGTAAATAATGCTCTACAGTGCCCAGGTAAATAATGCTCTACAGTGCCCAGATAAATAATGCTCTACAGTGTCCAGATAAATAATGCTCTACAGTGTCCAGATAAATAATGCTCTACAGTGTCCAGATAAATAATGCTCTACAGTGCCCAGGTAAATAATGTCTACAGTGTCCAGGTAAATAATGCTCTACAGTGCCCAGATAAATAATGCTCTACAGTGCCCAGATAAATAATGCTCTACAGTGCCCAGGTAAATAATGTCTACAGTGCCCAGATAAATAATGCTCTACAGTGCCCAGATAATTATTGCTGTACAGTGCCCGGGTAAATAATGCTCTACAGTGTCCAGGTAAATAATGCTCTACAGTGCCCAGGTAAATAATGCTCTACAGTGCCCAGATAATTAATGCTGTACAGTGCCCGGGTAAATAATGCTCTACAGTGTCCAGGTAAATAATGCTATTCAGTGTCCAGATAATTAATGCTGTACAGTGTCCAGGTAAATAATTCTGCACAGTACGCAGGTAAACAGTGCTGCACAGGGTCCAGATAATTAATGCTGTACAGTGTCCAGGTAAATAATTCTGCACAGTACGCAGGTAAACAGTGCTGCACAGGGTCCAGGTAATTAATGCTGTACAGTGTCCAGGTAAATAATTCTGCACAGTACGCAGGTAAACAGTGCTGCACAGGGTCCAGATAATTAATGCTGTACAGTGTCCAGGTAAATAATTCTGCACAGTACGCAGGTAAACAGTGCTGCACAGGGTCCAGATAATTAATGCTGTACAGTGTCCAGGTAAATAATTCTGCACAGTACGCAGGTAAACAGTGCTGCACAGGGTCCAGATAATTAATGCTCTACAGTGCCCAGGTAAATAATTCTGCACAGTACGCAGGTAAACAGTGCTGCACAGGGTCCAGGTAATTAATGCTGTACAGTGTCCAGGTAAATAATTCTGCACAGTACGCAGGTAAACAGTGCTGCACAGGGTCCAGGTAAATAGTGCAGTGCAGAGTCCAGATAATGCTGTGCATTATACATACATCAACCGGTCGATACATATGTCACCGTCTCCCCACAAGTAACCACATGTTTAACCTACAGATATGTCAAAAGCGCTTTCAATAAAAACAGTAATTGGCATGAGGCATTAAACCAGAGGTTTCACAAATACCCAAAGAATGAGGGCAAACTGTTCATATAGTATCAGCCACAACTGATCTCAGGTCACCACTAGGTCAAAAGTATAATCCCTAAAATACGAAACAACCGGACCATTAAAAACAATATTAAGTGCCAATTACTGGAGTACAAATCCAGCGAATAAACCATGGTAACTAGACAAGCTGTCTGCACCACTATATGCCTCCTCAGGGGTGACCAGAGTGCCATGCTGCACCCATTTATTGCACAGTGTACGGATATTACATATTACCCTAACCCTCAGACATTGGGGGCATATCAGCACCTCTGGGACCCACTCCTATCTTTAGAAAGGAGCACCCAAAGTGAAAGAGGGCGCTCCGCACGTGCGCAGCCGCTCTCCATTCATTCCTATAGGAGTAGCAAAAATAGCCGAGCAACACACTCACCTATTTTCAGCAGTCCAACTGAAATGAATGGAAAGCGTACTGCTGAAGAGTAGCCACTGCTCCATCCACTTCTATGGGACTGGTGGTTATTTTTGGTGCTCCCTTAGGAATGAATGGTGGGCAGCCGTGCATGCGAGTTGCGCCCTCCTTCACTTTGTCTGAGGTAAGACAACACCTTTAAGCAAGTTGAAGATGAAACATTCCCTTTGTATTTTAACCAAAAGCAATTTTTTATTTTCATCTTTTACATTTTCAAAATAACAGTAAAGGAAAAGGGCCGAAGCAAAACTTTGGGCCCCCTGCATGGTTAGTACCTAGTACCACCCCCTTTAGCAAGTATCACAGCATGTACAGTAAATGTTTTTTTTAGCAGCCAATAGTCTTTCAGTTCTTGTTCGAGGGATTTTCCTCCATTCTTCCTTGCAGACTTCTTCTAGTTCTGTGAGATTCCTGGGCTGTCTTGCATGCTCTGCTCTTTTGAGAGTTATCCACACATTTTCAATGATGTTTAGATCAGGGGACTGTGAGGGCCGTGTCTTGCTTCTTTTGAGGTCGTCGATTGTGGATTTTGAGGTGTGTTTATGATCGTTATCCGTTTGTAGAAGCCGTCCTCTTTTCAGCTTTAGATTTTTTATAGTTGGTGTTATGTTTGCTTCCAGAATTTGCTGGAATTTCATAGAATCCATTCTTCTTCTCCCTACGCGCGAAATGTTCTCAGTGTGATTGGCTGCAGCACAACTGCAAAGCATGATTGACCCACCGGCATGCCTAATGGTTGGAGAGGTGTCCTTTCTATGAATTTCTGGGCCCTTTTTTTCCCAAACATAACTTTTCTCATTGTGGCCAAAGACTTCTATTTTAACCTCACCGGTCCACAGGACTTGTTTCCAAAGTGTATCAGGCTTTAGATGTTGTTTTGCAAACTTCTCCTGCTGAAATTTGTGGTTAGGACACAGGAGATGTTTTCTTCCAATGACTGTTCATTGAAGGCCATATTTGTGCAGGCGTCGTTGAACAATGTACCACAACTTCAGAGTCTTCCTGAAAGTATTTTGCAGTCAAGCGGGGTTTCTGATTTGCCTTTATAGCAATCCTACGAGCAGTTGTCTTTGTCTCTTCTTGGTCTTCTAGACCTTCTCTTCACCTCCACTGTTCCTGGTAACTGACATTTCTTAATTACATTTTGAACTGAGGAAACAGCAACCTGAAAAGGCTTTGCTATATTCTTCTAGTCTTCTCCTGCTTTGTGGGCCTCAACCATTTCATTTTCGGAGTGTCAGGCAGCTGCTTAGAAGAACCCTTGGCTGCTGTTTTTTTTGGGACAAGCTTAGAAATTTGCATCACTGGGTCCCTCCTAATGATGATTGTGAACAAGCCTTAAAGCACACAGAGCTATGGGGACTGGGTATTGCAGATGTGCTAGCGGCCATCTAGCAACCCATGTCCTCAGCTCTATACACAAAATCCCGGTGACAGGTTCCCTTTAACCCTAACAGGATATTTAAGGTCTGAGACCTCGGTCACAGTTATCTGAGCGCTGACATCTCCTGGGGTTCACATACTTTTGCAAGGAGCTCCTTTCCTTTTTTCACTCTCAAATAGTACAAAATCAAAATAATCCACTGAAATTGCTTAACATGTAGAAAAGTGCGTTTCAGCTTTAACTTTATGCCTTTTGGAGAACATTTCATCTTTAACTTGCTTAACTGTTCTCAGTAACAGTACTTTTAACCAGGGTTGCCCAAATGTTGCATGCCATCGTATAGGGCTACAGCTACCTATTATTTTAGTAATCAAGTATTCTACCGACTATTCCAACAATTAATCGCTTAATCTGACAAGAAAAAACTTCTTAAAAGAATGTTTTCCTTTATAAAAACTCAATATTTTTATTTCTTAAATTGCATACAGTAGAATAGTAAATAATTTTTTGTCAATCCCCCCTGCCATATGTTCCCCTTCCATCAGTCCCCAGTGCCATCAGTCTCCCCTTTTACCAGTTCCCCTTACATCAGTCCCCCCGCCATCAGTCCTCCCTGCCATCAGTCCCCCCGCCATCAGTCTTCCCTGCTATCAATCCCCCCTGGCATCAGTCTTCGCTGACATCAGTTCCCCTGCCATTAGTTCCCCTTTCATCAGTCTTCCCTGCTACCAGTACCCCCTGACATCAGTTCCCCTGCCATTAGCTTCCCTGCCATCAGTTCCCCTGCCATCAGTTCCCCTGCCATCAGTCTTCCCTGCCATCAGTTTTCCCTGCCATCAGTTTTCCCTGCATCAGTCTCCCCTGCCATCAGTCTCCCCTGCCATCAGTCTCCCCTGCCATCAGTCTCCCCTGCCATCAGTCTCCCCTGCCATCAGTCTCCCCTGCCATCAGTCTCCCCTGCCATCAGTCTCCCCTGCCATCAGTCTCCCTGCCATCAGTCTCCCCTGCCATCAGTCTCCCCTGCCATCAGTCTTCGCTGGTATCAGTTCCCCTTCCATCAGTTCCCCTGCCATCCGTTCCCCTTTTATCAGTCTTCCCTGCTATCAGTTCCCCCTGACATCAGTTCCCCTGCCATTAGTTTCCCTGCCATCAGTCACCCCTGCCATCAGTCCTCCCTGCCATCAGACCCCAAATGCCATCCGTTCCTCCTGCCATCAGTCCCCCCTCCAATCAGGCTTCCCTGCTATTAGTCTCCAGTGCCATCAGTCCCCCTGCCATCTGTCCCCCCTGCCATCTGTCCCCCCTGCCATCTGTCCCCCCTGCCATCAGTTTCCCTGCTATCAGTCCCCCCTACCTTCAGTTCTCCTTTCATAAGTCTCCCCTGCTATCAGTACCCCCTGACATCAGTTCCCCTGCTATCATTCCCCCTGCTATCATTCCCCCTGCTATCATTCCCCCTGCTATCATTCCCCCTGCCATCATTCCCCCTGCTATCATTCCCCCTGCCATTAGTTCCCCCTGCCATTAGTTCCCCCTGCCATTAGTTCCCCCTGCCATTAGTTCCCCCTGCCATTAGTTCCCCCTGCCATTAGTTCCCCCTGCCATCAGTCCTCCCTGCCATCAGTCCTCCCTGCCATCAGTCCTCCCTGCCATCAGTCCTCCCTGCCATCAGTCCTCCCTGCCATCAAACCCCAAATGCCATCAGTCCCCCTGCCATCAGTCCTCCCTGCCATCAGACCTCAAATGCCATCAGTCTCCCCTGCCATCAGTCTCCCCTGCCATCAGTCTCCCCTGCCATCAGTCTCCCCTGCCATCAGTCTCCCCTGCCATCAGTCTCCCCTGCCATCAGTCTCCCCTGCCATCAGTCCCCCCTGCCATCAGTTTCCCTGCTATCAGTCCCCCCTACCTTCAGTTCTCCTTTCATAAGTCTCCCCTGCTATCAGTACCCCCTGACATCAGTTCCCCTGCCATTAGTTTCCCTGCCATCAGTCACCCCTGCCATCAGTCACCCCTGCCATCAGTCCTCCCTGCCATCAGACCCCAAATGCCATCAGTCTTCCCTGCTATCAGTCTCCAGTGCCATCAGTCCCCCCTGCTATCATTCCCCCTGCCATCATTCCCCCTGCCATCATTCCCCCTGCCATCATTCCCCCTGCCATCAGTTCCCCCTGCCATCAGTTCCCCCTGCCATCAGTTCCCCCTGCCATCAGTTCCCCCTGCCATTAGTTCCCCCTGCCATCAGGCTTCCCTGCTATTAGTCTCCAGTGCCATCAGTCCCCCTGCTATCTGTCCCCCCTGCCATCTGTCCCCCCTGCCATCAGTTTCCCTGCTATCAGTCCCCCCTACCTTCAGTTCTCCTTTCATAAGTCTCCCCTGCTATCAGTACCCCCTGACATCAGTTCCCCTGCCATTAGCTTCCCTGCATCAGTACCCCCTGCCATCAGTCCCCCCTGCCATCAGACCCCAAATGCCATCAGTCTTCCCTGCTATCAGTCTCCAGTGCCATCAGTCCCCCCTGCTATCATTCCCCCTGCCATCATTCCCCCTGCCATCATTCCCCCTGCCATCAGTTCCCCTGCCATCAGTTCCCCCTGCCATCAGTTCCCCCTGCCATCAGTTCCCCCTGCCATTAGTTCCCCCTGCCATTAGTTCCCCCTGCCATTAGTTCCCCCTGCCATTAGTTCCCCCTGCCATCAGTCCTCCCTGCCATCAAACCCCAAATGCCATCAGTCCCCCCTGCCATCAGTTTCCCTGCTATCAGTCCCCCCTACCTTCAGTTCTCCTTTCATAAGTCTCCCCTGCTATCAGTACCCCCTGACATCAGTTTCCCTGCCATCAGTTCCCCCCTGCCATCAGTTCCCCCTGCCATCAGACCCCAAATGCCATCAGTCCCCCCTCCCATCAGTCTTCCCTGCTATCAGTCTCCAGTGCCATCAGTCCCCCCTGCCATCATTCCCCCTGCCATCATTCCCCCTGCCATCATTCCCCCTGCCATCAGTTCCCCCTGCCATCAGTTCCCCCTGCCATCAGTTCCCCCTGCCATCAGTCCCCCCTGCCATCAGTTTCCCTGCTATCAGTCCCCCCTACCTTCAGTTCTCCTTTCATAAGTCTCCCCTGCTATCAGTACCCCCTGCCATCATTCCCCCTGCCATCAGTTCCCCCTGCCATCAGTTCCCCCTGCCATCAGTTCCCCCTGCCATTAGTTCCCCCTGCCATCAGTCCTCCCTGCCATCAAACCCCAAATGCCATCAGTCCCCCCTGCCATCAGTTTCCCTGCTATCAGTCCCCCCTACCTTCAGTTCTCCTTTCATAAGTCTCCCCTGCTATCAGTACCCCCTGACATCAGTTTCCCTGCCATCAGTTCCCCCTGCCATCAGTTCCCCCTGCCATCAGACCCCAAATGCCATCAGTCCCCCCTCCCATCAGTCTTCCCTGCTATCAGTCTCCAGTGCCATCAGTTCCCCCTGCCATCATTCCCCCTGCCATCATTCCCCCTGCCATCAGTTCCCCCTGCCATCAGTTCCCCCTGCCATCAGTTCCCCCTGCCATCAGTTCCCCCTGCCATCAGTTCCCCCTGCCATCAGTTCCCCCTGCCATCAGTCCCCCCTGCCATCTGTCCCCCCTGCCATCAGTTTCCCTGCTATCAGTCCCCCCTACCTTCAGTTCTCCTTTCATAAGTCTCCCCTGCTATCAGTACCCCTGCCATCATTCCCCCTGCCATCAGTTCCCCCTGCCATCAGTTCCCCCTGCCATCAGTTCCCCCTGCCATCAGTTCCCCCTGCCATTAGTTCCCCCTGCCATCAAACCCCAAATGCCATCAGTCCCCCCTGCCATCAAACCCCAAATGCCATCAGTCCCCCCTGCCATCAGTCCCCCCTGCCATCAGTCCCCCCTGCCATCAGACCCCAAATGCCATCAGTCCCCCCTCCCATCAGTCTTCCCTGCTATCAGTCTCCAGTGCCATCAGTCCCCCCTGCCATCAGTTCCCCCTGCCATCAGTTCCCCCTGCCATTAGTTCCCCCTGCCATCAGTCCCCCCTGCCATCAGTCCCCCCTGCCATCAGTCCTCCCTGCCATCAAACCCCAAATGCCATCAGTCCTCCCTGCCATCAGACCTCAAATGCCATCAGTCCCCCCCTCCCATCAGTCCCCCCTGCCATCAGTCCCCCCTGCCATCAGTCCCCCCTGCCATCAGTCCCCCCTGCCATCAGACCTCAAATGCCATCAGCCCCCCCCCCCTGCCATCAGTCCTGCCTGCTATAAGTCCCTAGTGCCATCAGTCCTGCCTGCTATCAGTCCCCCTTGGCATCAGTTCCCCCTGCCATCAGTCTTCCCTGCCATCAGTCTTCCCTGCCATCAGTTTCCCCTGCCATCAGTTCCCCCTGCCATCAGTTCCCCCTGCCATCAGTTCCCCCTGCCATCAGTTCCCCCTGCCATCAGTTCCCCCTGCCATCAGTTCCCCCTGCCATCAGTTCCCCCTGCCATCAGTCCCCAGTGCCATCAGTCTCCCCTGCCATCAGTCTCCCCTGCCATCAGTCTCCCCTGCCATCAGTCTCCCCTGCCATCAGTCTCCCCTGCCATCAGTCTCCCCTGCCATCAGTCTCCCCTGCCATCAGTCTCCCCTGCCATCAGTCTCCCCTGCCATCAGTCTCCCCTGCCATCAGTCTTCCCTGCCATCAGTTCCCCTGCCATCAGTTCCCCCTGCCATCAGTTCCCCCCTGCCATCAGTTCCCCCTGCCATCAGTCCCCCCTGCCATCAGTCTTCCCTGCTATCAGTCTTCCCTGCTATCAGTCCCCAGTGCCATCAGTCTTCCCTGCCATCAGTTCCCCCTGCCATCAGTCTCCCCTGCCATCAGTCTCCCCTGCCATCAGTCTCCCCTGCCATCAGTCTCCCTGCCATCAGTCTTCCCTGCCATCAGTCTTCCCTGCCATCAGTCTTCCCTGCTATCAGTCTTCCCTGCTATCAGTCTTCCCTGCTATCAGTCTTCCCTGCTATCAGTCTTCCCTGCTATCAGTCTTCCCTGCTATCAGTCTTCCCTGCTATCAGTCTTCCCTGCTATCAGTCCCCAGTGCCATCAGTCCCCAGTGCCATCAGTCTCCCCTGCCATCAGTCTCCCCTGCCATCAGTCTCCCCTGCCATCAGTCTCCCCTGCCATCAGTCTCCCCTGCCATCAGTCTCCCCTGCCATCAGTCTCCCCTGCCATCAGTACCCCCTGACATCAGTCTTCCCTGACATCAGACCACCCTCATGCCTTCAGGCATCCCATGCGATGAGGCCATAGTCCAGTAATGCCTAACCTCCGGCATTCCAGCTGTGGTGAAACTACAACTCCCAGCATGCTCCATTAATTTCTGTGGAGTTCTGAGAACAGCCAAGCAAGTGTGCATCTTGGGAGTTGTATTTTTACCACAGCTGGAGTGCCGGAGGTTAGCCATCACAGGCCTAGTCAAATAACAAACAGCACTTACCTTTCCTGCTTGGGGTTGCCGCCGACACTCCGCAGCTCCTGACTCGTCTTTTCTTTTCTCACAATGCTCTTGGTTCTGACGTCACACAGTGTCGGGTTATAGTGCACTATGTCTGGACGATGTGTGCGTGCCAGGACAGTGCAGCGCGGTGCTGGCGGGAGACCACTGAGCGGTGATACCGAATCATGTCCATGCACCACTTCGTGGTCACATGGTATAAACCAATCCTGGATGGAAAAGATTTGCATTGATGATTTTTTTATGTTGATTTGCTTGAGTACTCGTTTCAGCCCTACCAGCGTACATATAGGACCACACAGTGCTCACATGCAGGGAAGTAATGCATACACAGAGTGGCAAGCAAATCCCAGAGGGCCACATGGAACTAAAAGAGCCCACATAGTGCCAGATGTGGCACCTGGAGAGCCACACAATGTCCACCTAACCATGCAGTGGTCGCACTGTGGATCAGATTAAGTTTTGTAAACTGGGATTCATAAAACGTAGCATTTACTAAGTCATTTAAAATAGTGATTTCCACTGGGTGAGAGACAACAATACAATATACCTCCACTATACCACATTATATAATGATAAAAAGGGTGGGTCTTAGCACGTCTTTGCGAGATCCCCAACATGAGGAGGAAGGTCCTGGCAGTTGGTGATACCTGGAACCTGCGTGACCAGGGTGCTTGTGTTGTGGTTGGCACTTTAAACAGCTCCAACCCTAACCCTAATAGACCATATTATGGCTTTCCTACCTTCCTAGGGGCTGCTCTTATTGACTGCCTAGCACACATGGAGCACCCGCCCCGATAGGGGCGACCCCACACCGAACCTTTCCCTCAGTATGGGTCTAGTATTCTGTGTAGCCCTAATTACACCGCCCTACATGCCATGTTTCTGTCTTTCTTTCCAGACATCATCAGGGGACTTCACACATGTATTCAGGGGCAACTAGAAATACAATCACAGACATACACTGAGTACAGGTCACGCTTTTCTGAGTGCCGCATATAAAGTAACTTCTCCACAGACTCAGATTACTTACTAGAGATCAAGGTAGTTTGGCCTCGTACCTTCACTCAGGATAGTGGGTAGTTCTTATCCTCGCTGTAGCATGGGAAGTGTCCCATGTCACCCGTGTCTCACCACAAATGGCAGTGATGATTTGTTGATCACCCAGAGCCAAGTAGCCCTACACTTTGCCTAGACCAGTGATGGCTAACCTTGGCACTCCAGCTGTGGTGAAACTACGACTCCCAGCATGCTCCATTTATTCTGAGAGCAGCCAAGCAAGGGGGGCATCTTGGGAGTTGTAGTTTTACCACAGCTGGAGTGCCAAGGTTAGCCATCACTGGCCTAGATAATGGATGCGCATTGTGCTGACAAAAGCCAGATGTGCTTAACTTACAATTCCCTTATCAGGATATTGCCGGTGACAGAGATGTCATCTCAAAGATGGGTTTATAGTGTGACACATGGCGGGGGGGTATGAGACCATAGAGGGTCCTCAGGGATCAGAGAGGTGCTTCTGTAAGCTGCCAATTACGTGTCACTAGTAACGGCAGAGCCGGGGCGGGAGGTCCGCTCTCGAGTCAGTGACATGGCGTATATGAGACCCCGGATAGCGGGACCCTCGTTGAATTGACCTTCTATCGACTCGTTTATGAATCATGTAGACGCCATCATTTACAGCGTCCCAGTGCGCGCTTGACCCGGTGATCCGCGACTTTCCACACGTTATAAAGCTGTCATCTGCAGCGATGGACTCGACGTGAAGTATTATATCCACCGTCCATTATCTGCAGCGATGGACTCGACGTGAAGTATTATATCCACCGTCCATTATCTGCAGCGATGGACTCGACGGGAAGTATTATATCCACCGTCCATTATCTGCAGCGATGGACTCGACGTGAAGTATTATATCCACCGTCCATTATCTGCAGCGATGGACTCGACGGGAAGTATTATATCCACCGTCCATTATCTGCAGCGATGGACTCGACGGGAAGTATTATATCCACCGTCCATTATCTGCAGCGATGGACTCGACGGGAAGTATTATATCCACCGTCCATTATCTGCAGCGATGGACTCGACGTGAAGTATTATATCCACCGTCCATTATCTGCAGCGATGGACTCGACGGGAAGTATTATATCCACCGTCCATTATCTGCAGCGATGGACTCGACGTGAAGTATTATATCCACCGTCCATTATCTGCAGCGATGGACTCGACGTGAAGTATTATATCCACCGTCCATTATCTGCAGCGATGGACTCGACGTGAAGTATTATATCCACCGTCCATTATCTGCAGCGATGGACTCGACGGGAAGTATTATATCCACCGTCCATTATCTGCAGCGATGGACTCGACGTGAAGTATTATATCCACCGTCCATTATCTGCAGCGATGGACTCGACGTGAAGTATTATATCCACCGTCCATTATCTGCAGCGATGGACTCGACGTGAAGTATAATATCCACCGTCCATTATCTGCAGCGAGGGACTCGACGTGAAGTATTATATCCACCGTCCATTATCTGCAGCGATGGACTCGACGTGAAGTATTATATCCACCGTCCATTATCTGCAGCGAGGGACTCGACGAAGTATTATATCCACCGTCCATTATCTGCAGCGATGGACTCGACGGGAAGTATTATATCCACCGTCCATTATCTGCAGCGATGGACTCGACGGGAAGTATTATATCCACCGTCCATTATCTGCAGCGATGGACTCGACGGGAAGTATTATATCCACCGTCCATTATCTGCAGCGATGGACTCGACGGGAAGTATTATATCCACCGTCCATTATCTGCAGCGATGGACTCGACGTGAAGTATTATATCCACCGTCCATTATCTGCAGCGATGGACTCGACGTGAAGTATTATATCCACCGTCCATTATCTGCAGCGATGGACTCGACGTGAAGTATTATATCCACCGTCCATTATCTGCAGCGATGGACTCGACGTGAAGTCTCAGCGGAGTGGCGTTCACACTTTATGTTTATTAGGTTCAGTTGTGAGATGACACGTCCGAACACCAGTTCTTATATTGATCCTGAAATTAACTTTAAAGTGGTTGTCCCGTCTGGACATTTATAGTAGTCTTGGGCGCGAATATTCAAATCGCTAATTTTACTCGCAAACATTGCCACTTCGAGAATTTGTGAAGATTTAGATTATAGCGCTATATATTCATATTCGCGATTATTCAACATTTATTTTCATCTGAACCCATGATCCCTCCCTGCTTCTTGCTTGTGGGCCAATGAGAAGGCTGCAATGTCTTTGTCAGAGCCTAGCAACATCCCTAGCAACCAATAGGAAAGCAGCCCCTCCCCCTTACTATACAGTCATGTGAAAAAATTAGGACACCCTTTGAAAGCATGTGGTTTTTTGTAACATTTTTAATAAAAGGTTATTTCATCTCCGTTTCAACAATACAGAGAGATTAAAGTAATCCGACTAAACAAAGAAAACTGAAGAAAAGTCTTTTCAAGATCTTCTGTAAATGTCATTCTACAAAAATGCCTATTCTAACTGAGGAAAAAGATAGGACACCCTTGCCCCTAATAGCGAGTGTTACCTCCTTTGGCTGAAATAACTGCAGTGAGACGGTTCTTGTAGCCATCTACCAGTCTTCGACATCGGTCTGAGGAAATTTTACCCCACTCCTCAATGCAGAACTTTTTCAGCTGTGAGATGTTTGAGGGGTTTCTTGCACGTACAGCCCTTTTCAAGTCACCCCACAGCATCTCAATGGGATTCAAATCTGGACTTTGACTTGGCCATTCCAGGACTCTCCATTTCTTCTTTTTCAGCCAATCTTTGGTTGATTTACTAGTATGTTTTGGGTCATTGTCATGTTGCATGGTCCAGTTCCGCTTCAGCTTTAATTTTCTAACTGATGGTCTCACATGTTCTTCAAGCACCTTCTGATACACAGTAGAATTCATCGTGGATTCTATGATGGTGAGCTGACCAGGTCCTGCTGCAGCAAAGCAGCCCCAAACCATGACACTTCCACCTCCATGCTTCACAGTTGGTATGAGGTTCTTTTCTTGGAATGCTGTGTTTGGTTTATGCCAAACATGTCCTCTGCTGTTGTGTCCAAATAATTCAATTTTGGACTCATCTGTCCAAAGAACATTATTCCAGAAGTCCTGGTCTTTGTCAACTTTATCTCTGGCAAATGTCAGTCTGGCCTCGATGTTTCTCTTGGAAAGCAAAGGTTTCCTCCTTGCACACCTCCCATGCAAGTTAAACTTGTACAGTCTCTTTCTGATTGTAGAGGCATGTACTTCTACATCAACAGTAGCCAGAGCCTGCTGTAGTTCTCGAGATGACACTTTAGGGTTTTTGGAGACCTCTTTTAGCATCTTGCGGTCTGCTCTTGGGGTGAACTTGCTGGGGCGACCAGTCCTGGGCATGTTGGCAGTTGTTTTGAAAGCCCTCCACTTGTAGACTATCTTCCAGACAGTGGAATGGCTGATTTCAAAATCTTTTGAGATCTTTTTAAATCCCTTCCCAGACTCATAGGCTGCTACAATCTTTTTTCTGAAGTCCTCTGACAGCTCTTTTGCTCTCACCATGGTGCTCACTCTCACTTCAACAGTCAGGAGCACACCAAACTAAATGTCTGAGGTTTAAATAGGGCAAGCCTCATTCAACATGCAGAGTAACGATCTACTAATTATGTGCACCTGGTGTGATATACCTGTGTGAGATCTGAGCCAATTTAAGAGGGAATACATGTGAGGGTGTCCTATCTTTTTCCTCAGTTAGAATAGGCATTTTTGTAGAATGACATTTACAGAAGATCTTGAAAAGACTTTTCTTCAGTTTTCTTTGTTTAGTCGGATTACTTTAATCTCTCTGTATTGTTGAAACGGAGATGAAATAACCTTTTATTAAAAATGTTACAAAAAACCACATGCTTTCAAAGGGTGTCCTAATTTTTTCACATGACTGTATAAGAACCTCCCAGCCGCCCTTGTCTGCAGTATCCTGCAGAGCTGAGAGAGAGCAGTGACATTGCTGAGCTCCGGGCTCTCACCTGGATCCTATTCCTTATCCAATTACATTAGATAGTTACCTCATATATATAATACAGATAGTCAGTGTAGGTTATATCCTGATGCAGTGGAGCTGGTTCCAGTGCAGGGTGTTAGGTAGTGTGATAGGGATTACTGTTTCTCTGCTGTCCATACAGACGTAGCGTAGTGATGTCACAACAATACTTAGTGCACCAATCATTAATATCTACTCAGACCTGATAAAATGTGAAGTTGCACGTATTGTGCAGAAAATATGTGCATCATTAATTGCCGATCTGCGCAATCGCGAATATATTGGAGCTCTCTATCTGCATATAAAGCTATTGTAACGCTCTGCCGACCATTGTCTCCAGTCTCGGGAAACTTCTAGCAGCTTGAAAAAATGTAGCGACAGTGACCCACGCCGGTATCGTGTGCGCAATACGCGCATATTACATTGCCGATTTTCGCAATCAGGAAAATAATCGCAGATTTATGACAAAGATTCGCGAAATATCGTGGTTTCGAATATTGCCCTGCCGCTCATCACTAATTTATAGCACCTCCAGGACCAGCTCCTATCTCAAAGTGAAGAGAGCACCCCGCACACACTCCATTCAGTGCTATGGGACTTCTGAAAATAACCCGTTCTACCGACAGGACCGTGACCGCTCAGACATTTATATCCTGTCTATATGCTATAAATGTCCAGATGGGACACCCCCTTTAAATGGGAATGCACTTTTAAGATCTTGTATTTCTTGCTGTATTCACTAGAGCGAAGTCCGTGCAGCAGAGGCAAATGGCCAGTGCCCCCACAAGTGCGTCCGTCAGCCCTCGGTGGTATCCTTTGTGTAATGCTCCAGTATAGTCTCTGTGATTAACAGCAGCCACAATGCAGATGTGAACAGAGCTAAGTCTCTGACTCTGACCTCCCACATTCACCCCAGTATTGGTCACTGTCCCCCACAAGAGCAGCACATTCCTCTTCTGCTGCTCTGCTCATTTCCAGGATTTGACCTGGAGCTTCCAGTTGGTTCTTATTATATTTGTGACATTGGTAAAAGAAGACGACTGCCGCATCTCAGGGGCCCCCATCTGCAGATTCCTTAATGTAACCCCCTGAAGCGCCCCCTAGAGAGCCTCTCATTATCTAGCATGTCTATCCTCTCCTGCCCTTCGGCCGTGACGCATACACTTTCATTATTTATATTGTACTGCATTTTGCCTTTCCTCAGCCCGGCACAAGAAGCAGTAAAGCTTCAATGTGCTGCTCTGTGAACCTGTCGGCCTCTAGGAGCTCAGGCATCTTTTATTTATCAGCAGTTTCCTGGGGCGATTTCTCATAGTTTCACGCTGTTTAAGGATCTGGCATAAAAAGGAGGATTCAAGGAAACAGCGACTAGAATATCCCTTCCTGCCAAGAATATAGAAATCTTTCTCCTAAATGTATTACAAAGATGTGACGACTAGGGGCAGTGCTCCAGTGTATTACATAGGTGTAACCACTAGGGGCAGTGCTCCAGTGTATTACATAGGTGTAACCACTAGGGGCAGTGCTCCAGTGTATTACATAGGTGTAACCACTAGGGGCAGTGCTCCAGTGTATTACATAGGAGCGGCCTCTAGGGGCAGTGCTCCAGTGTATTACATAGGTGTAACCACTAGGGGCAGTGCTCCAGTGTATTACATAGGTGTAACCACTAGGGGCAGTGCTCCAGTGTATTACATAAGTGTAACCACCAGGGGCAGTGCTCCAGTGATTACATAAATATAACCACTAGGGGCAGTGCTCCAGTGTATTACATAGGTGTAACCACTAGGGGCAGTGCTCCAGTGTATTACATAGGTGTAACCACTAGGGGCAGTGTTTCAGTGTATTACATAGGTGTAACCACTAGGGGCAGTGCTCCAGTGTATTACATAGGTGTAACCACTAGGGGCAGTGCTCCAGTGTATTACATAGGTGTAACCACTAGGGGCAGTGCTCCAGTGTATTACATAGGAGTGACCACTAGGGGCAGTGCTCCAGTGTATTACATAGGAGAGGCCACTAGGGGCAGTGCTCCAGTGTATAACATAGGAGCGGCCACTAGGGGCAGTGCTCCAGTGTATTACATAGGTGTAACCACTAGGGGCAGTGCTCCAGTGTATTACATAGGTGTAACCACTAGGGGCAGTTCTCCAGTGTATTACATAGGTGTAACCACTAGGGGCAGTGCTCCAGTGTATTACATAGGTGTAACCACTAGGGGCAGTGCTCCAGTGTATTACATAGGTGTAACCACTAGGGGCAGTGCTCCAGTGTATTACATAGGTGTAACCACTAAGGGCAGTGCTCCAGTGTATTACATAGGTGTAACCACTAGGGGCAGTGCTCCAGTGATTACATAGGTATAACCACTAGGGGCAGTGCTCCAGTGTATTACATAGGTGTAACCACTAGGGGCAGTGCTCCAGTGTATTACATAGGTGTAACCACTAGGGGCAGTGCTCCAGTGTATTACATAGGTATAACCACTAGGGGCAGTGCTCTAATTTATTACATAGGTGTAACCACTAGGGGCAGTGCTCTAATTGATTACATAGGTATAACCACTAGGGGCAGTGCTCCAGTGTATTACATAGGTGTAACCACTAGGGGCAGTGCTCCAGTGTATTACATAGGAGTGACCACTAGGGGCAGTGCTCCAGTGTATTACATAGGAGAGGCCACTAGGGGCAGTGTTCCAGTGTATTACATAGGAGCGGCCACTAGGGGCAGTGCTCCAGTGTATTACATAGGTGTAACCACTAGGGGCAGTGTTCCAGTGTATTACATAGGAGCGGCCACTAGGGGCAGTGCTCTAGTGTATTACATAGGAGAGGCCACTAGGGGCAGTGTTCCAGTGTATTACATAGGAGTGGCCACTAGGGGCAGTGTTCTAGTGTATTACATAGGTGTAACCATTAGGGGCAGTGCTCCAGTGTATTACATAGGAGCGGCCTCTAGGGGCAGTGTTCCAGTGTATTACATAGGAGCGGCCTCTAGGGGCAGTGTTCTAGTGTATTACATAGGTGTAACCATTAGGGGCAGTGTTCCAGTGTATTACATAGGAGCGGCCACTAGGGGCAGTGTTCTAGTGTATTACATAGGTGTAACCACTAGGGGCAGTGTTCCAGTGTATTACATAGGAGCGGCCACTAGGGGCAGTGTTCCAGTGTATTACATAGGAGTGGGCACTAGGGGCAGTGTTCCAGTATATTACATAGGTGTAACCACTAGGGGCAGTGCTCCAGTGTATTACATAGGTGTAACCACTAGGGGCAGTGTTTCAGTGTATTACATAGGTGTAACCACTAGGGGCAGTGCTCCAGTGTATTACATAGGTGTAACCACTAGGGGCAGTGCTCCAGTGTATTACATAGGAGCGGCCTCTAGGGGCAGTGCTCCAGTGTATTACATAGGAGAGGCCACTAGGGGCAGTGTTCTAGTGTATTACATAGGTGTAACCACTAGGGGCAGTGTTCCAGTGTATTACATAGGAGCGGCCACTAGGGGCAGTGTTCCAGTGTATTACATAGGAGTGGGCACTAGGGGCAGTGTTCCAGTATATTACATAGGTGTAACCACTAGGGGCAGTGTTCCAGTGTATTACATAGGAGCGGCCACTAGGGGCAGTGTTCCAGTGTATTACATAGGAGCGGGCACTAGGGGCAGTGTTCTAGTGTATTACATAGGAGAGGCCACTAGGGGCAGTGCTCCAGTGTATTACATAGGAGCGGGCACTAGGGGCAGTGTTCCAGTGTATTACATAGGAGCGGGCACTAGGGGCAGTGTTCCAGTGTATTACATAGGAGCGGCCACTAGGGGCAGTGTTCTAGTGTATTACATAGGAGAGGCCACTAGAGGCAGTGCTCCAGTGTATTACATAGGAGCGGGCACTAGGGGCAGTGTTCCAGTGTATTACATAGGAGCGGGCACTAGGGGCAGTGTTCCAGTGTATTACATAGGAGCGGCCACTAGGGGCAGTGTTCCAGTGTATTACATAGGAGCGGCCACTAGGGGCAGTGTTCTAGTGTATTACATAGGAGAGGCCACTAGGGGCAGTGCTCCAGTGTATTACATAGGAGCGGGCACTAGGGGCAGTGTTCCAGTGTATTACATAGGAGCGGGCACTAGGGGCAGTGTTCTAGTGTATTACATAGGAGCGGGCACTAGGGGCAGTGTTCTAGTGTATTACATAGGAGAGGCCACTAGGGGCAGTGTTCTAGTGTATTACATAGGAGCGGGCACTAGGGGCAGTGTTCCAGTGTATTACATAGGAGCAGCCACTAGGGGCAGTGTTCTAGTGTATTACATAGGAGCGGGCACTAGGGGCAGTGTTCTAGTGTATTACATAGGAGCGGCCACTAGGGGCAGTGTTCCAGTGTATTACATAGGAGTGACCACTAGGGGCAGTGCTCCAGTGTATTACATAGGAGAGGCCACTAGGGGCAGTGTTCCAGTGTATTATATAGGAGCGGCCACTAGGGGCAGTGCTCCAGTGTATTACATAGGTGTAACCACTAGGGGCAGTGTTCCAGTGTATTACATAGGAGCGGCCACTAGGGGCAGTGCTCTAGTGTATTACATAGGAGAGGCCACTAGGGGCAGTGTTCCAGTGTATTACATAGGAGTGGCCACTAGGGGCAGTGTTCTAGTGTATTACATAGGTGTAACCATTAGGGGCAGTGCTCCAGTGTATTACATAGGAGCGGCCTCTAGGGGCAGTGTTCCAGTGTATTACATAGGAGCGGCCTCTAGGGGCAGTGTTCTAGTGTATTACATAGGTGTAACCATTAGGGGCAGTGTTCCAGTGTATTACATAGGAGCGGCCACTAGGGGCAGTGTTCTAGTGTATTACATAGGTGTAACCACTAGGGGCAGTGTTCCAGTGTATTACATAGGAGCAGCCACTAGGGGCAGTGTTCCAGTGTATTACATAGGAGTGGGCACTAGGGGCAGTGTTCCAGTATATTACATAGGTGTAACCACTAGGGGCAGTGCTCCAGTGTATTACATAGGAGCGGGCACTAGGGGCAGTGTTCCAGTGTATTACATAGGAGCGGGCACTAGGGGCAGTGTTCCAGTGTATTACATAGGAGCGGCCACGAGGGGCAGTGTTCTAGTGTATTACATAGGAGAGGCCACTAGGGGCAGTGCTCCAGTGTATTACATAGGAGCGGGCACTAGGGGCAGTGTTCCAGTGTATTACATAGGAGCGGGCACTAGGGGCAGTGTTCCAGTGTATTACATAGGAGCGGCCACTAGGGGCAGTGTTCCAGTGTATTACATAGGAGCGGCCACTAGGGGCAGTGTTCTAGTGTATTACATAGGAGAGGCCACTAGGGGCAGTGCTCCAGTGTATTACATAGGAGCGGGCACTAGGGGCAGTGTTCCAGTGTATTACATAGGAGCGGGCACTAGGGGCAGTGTTCTAGTGTATTACATAGGAGCGGGCACTAGGGGCAGTGTTCTAGTGTATTACATAGGAGAGGCCACTAGGGGCAGTGTTCTAGTGTATTACATAGGAGCGGGCACTAGGGGCAGTGTTCCAGTGTATTACATAGGAGCGGCCACTAGGGGCAGTGTTCTAGTGTATTACATAGGAGCGGCCTCTAGGGGCAGTGTTCCAGTGTATTACATAGGAGCGGGCACTAGGGGCAGTGGTCTAGTGTATTACATAGGAGCGGGCACTAGGGGCAGTGTTCCAGTGTATTACATAGGAGCGGCCACTAGGGGCAGTGTTCTAGTGTATTACATAGGAGCGGGCACTAGGGGCAGTGTTCTAGTGTATTACATAGGAGAGGCCACTAGGGGCAGTGTTCTAGTGTATTACATAGGAGCGGCCTCTAGGGGCAGTGTTCCAGTGTATTACATAGGAGCGGGCACTAGGGGCAGTGGTCTAGTGTATTACATAGGAGCGGGCACTAGGGGCAGTGTTCTAGTGTATTACATAGGAGCGGGCACTAGGGGCAGTGTTCCAGTGTATTACATAGGAGCGGCCACTAGGGGCAGTGTTCTAGTGTATTACATACGAGCGGACACTAGGGGCATTGTTCTAGTGTATTACATAGGAGCGGCCACTAGGGGCAGTGTTCTAGTGTATTACATAGGAGCAGCCACTAGGGGCAGTGTTCTAGTGTATTACATAGGAGCGGGCACTAGGGGCAGTGTTCTAGTGTATTACATAGGAGCAGCCACTAGGGGCAGTGTTCCAGTGTATTACATAGGAGTGGGCACTAGGGGCAGTGCTCCAGTGTATTACATAGGAGCAGCCACTAGGGGCAGTGTTCTAGTGTATTACATAGGAGCGGGCACTAGGGGCAGTGTTCTAGTGTATTACATAGGAGCAGCCACTAGGGGCAGTGTTCCAGTGTATTACATAGGAGCGGGCACTAGGGGCATTGTTCTAGTGTATTACATAGGAGCGGGCACTAGGGGCAGTGTTCTAGTGTATTACATAGGAGCGGGCACTAGGGGCAGTGTTCTAGTGTATTACATAGGAGCAGCCACTAGGGGCAGTGTTCCAGTGTATTACATAGGAGCGGGCACTAGGGGCAGTGTTCCAGTGTATTACATAGGAGCGGGCACTAGGGGCAGTGTTCCAGTGTATTACATAGGAGCGGGCACTAGGGGCAGTGCTCCAGTGTATTACATAGGAGCGGGCACTAGGGGCAGTGTTCTAGTGTATTACATAGGAGCGGGCACTAGGGGCAGTGTTCCAGTGTATTACATAGGAGCGGGCACTAGGGGCAGTGTTCTAGTGTATTACATAGGAGCGGGCACTAGGGGCAGTGTTCTAGTGTATTACATAGGAGCAGCCACTAGGGGCAGTGAACTATTTAGCTTTGGGTCACATTAGCCTTCTGGCAGCCCATGGACCATATAAAGTGGGCACTTATGATAGATAGCGTTCAGTGCACCATTGCTCAGTCACACGTTCTTCAGTTGTTCTTCACTTGAGTTAATAGTTGGATTTGCCGGCTTCATCTGCTTGTGATAAAACATACATCCTTCCCATCAGCCATAAAGTATAGAGGGGGGGGGGGGTCGGCAGCAAGTGAAGCGCCAGTTCCTGAGGCTGATGTTTGGAAGCAGTGTCTCTGAGAAGAGCTAAACTGCCATGTCCAGACGACGACCACCTCGTCCCCAGGACGGCCGGTCTTGTAGGGTGTTCCTGGCAGGTTAGTGCTCCAAGAAGGACAGGTGGTGAACCGGCAGCGGGGTCATGGGCACTCAAGGCTCATTGAGCCACGTAGGGAATGAAGGCTAGCCCGTGCCACAGAGGAGCTACTGTACAGCAAACTGCTGACAACATCCCTGCTAGCGATGACAGAATGTTGTCAGGACTTCACATCTTGCTGTGTATGGGGTTGGGTAGCCATAAACTGATGAGAGTGCCCGTGCTGACTCCTGTCCTCCATAGGAAGTGCCTAAAGTGACATGAGCACCAGAACTGGAGCATGGAGCAATGGAAGAAGGCGACCTGGTCTGAGGAATCACATTACATCATGTGGACAGCCAGGTGAGTGTGCGTCACCTACCTGCAGAGGAGATGGCACCAGGTGCACCATAGGAAGAAGGCGGCCTGGTCTGAGGAATCACCTTACATCATGTGGACAGCCAGGTGAGTGTGCGTCACCTACCTGCAGAGGAGATGGCACCAGGTGCACTATGGGTAGAAGGCGGCCTGGTCTGAGGAATCACCTTACATCATGTGGACGGCCAGGTGTGTGTGCGTCACTTACCTGCAGAGGAGATGGCACCAGGTGCACTATGGGTAGAAGGCGGCCCGGTCTGAGGAATCGCCTTACATCATGTGGACGGCCAGGTGTGTGTGCGTCCCTTACCTGCAGAGGAGATGGCACCAGGTGCACTATTGGTAGAAGGCGGCCTGGTCTGAGGAATCACATTACATCATGTGGACGGCCAGGTGTGTGTGCGTCACTTACCTGCAGAGGAGATGGCACCAGGTGCACTATGGGTAGAAGGCGGCCCGGTCTGAGGAATCGCCTTACATCATGTGGGCGGCTGGGTGTCTGGGCGTCACTTACCTGCAGAGGAGATGGCACCAGGTGCACTATGGGTAGAAGGCGGCCCGGTCTGAGGAATCGCCTTACATCATGTGGACGGCCAGGTGTGTGTGCGTCACTTACCTGCAGAGGAGATGGCACCAGGTGCACTATGGGTAGAAGGCGACCCGGTCTGAGGAATCACCTTACATCATGTGGACAGCCAGGTGAGTGTGCGTCACCTACCTGCAGAGGAGATGGCACCAGGTGCACTATGGGTAGAAGGCGGCCTGGTCTGAGGAATCGCCTTACATCATGTGGACGGCCAGGTGTGTGTGCGTCACTTACCTGCAGAGGAGATGGCACCAGGTGCACTATGGGTAGAAGGCGGCCTGATCTGAGGAATCACATCACATTACATCATATGGGCGGCCTGGTGTGTGTGCGTCACCTACCTGCAGAGGAGATGGCACCAGGTGCACTATGGGTAGAAGGCGGCATGGTCTGAGGAATCACCTTACATCATGTGGACGGCCAGGTGTGTGTGCGTCCCTTACCTGCAGAGGAGATGGCACCAGGTGCACTATTGGTAGAAGGCGGCCTGGTCTGAGGAATCACATTACATCATGTGGACGGCCAGGTGTGTGTGCGTCACTTACCTGCAGAGGAGATGGCACCAGGTGCACTATGGGTAGAAGGCGGCCTGATCTGAGGAATCACATTACATCATATGGGCGGCCAGGTGAGTGTGCGTCACCTACCTGCAGAGGAGATGGCACCAGGTGCACTATGGGTAGAAGGCGGCCTGGTCTGAGGAATCACCTTACATCATGTGGACGGCCAGGTGAGTGTGCGTCACCTACCTGCAGAGGAGATGGCGCGAGGTGCACTATGGGAAGAAGGCGGCCTGGTCTGAGGAATCACATTACATCATGTGGACAGCCAGGTGAGTGTGCGTCACCTACCTGCAGAGGAGATGGCACCAGGTGCACTATGGGTAGAAGGCGGCCCGGTCTGAGGAATCGCCTTACATCATGTGGACGGCCGGGTGTGTGTGCGTCACTTACCTGCAGAGGAGATGGCACCAGGTGCACTATGGGTAGAAGGCGGCCTGGTCTGAGGAATCGCCTTACATCATGTGGACGGCCAGGTGTGTGTGCGTCACTTACCTGCAGAGGAGATGGCACCAGGTGCACTATGGGTAGAAGGCGGCCTGGTCTGAGGAATCACATTACATCATGTGGACGGCCAGGTGTCTGGGCGTCACTTACCTGCAGAGGAGATGGCACCAGGTGCACTATGGGAAGAAGGCCACCTGATCTGAGGAATTACATTACATCATATGAACGGCCAGGTGTGTGTGCATCACTTACCTGCAGGGGAGAAGGCACCAGGTGCACTATGGGAAGAAGGCGGCCCGGTCTGAGGAATCACATTACATCATGTGGACGGCCAGGTGTCTGGGCGTCACTTACCTGCAGAGGAGATGGCACCAGGTGCACTATGGGTAGAAGGCGGCCTGGTCTGAGGAATCACCTTACATCATGTGGGCGGCCGGGTGTGTGTGCGTCACTTACCTGCAGAGGAGATGGCACCAGGTGCACTATGAGTAGAAGGCGGCCCGGTCTGAGGAATCACCTTACATCATGTGGACGGCCAGGTGTGTGTGCGCGTCACTTAGCTGCAGAGGAGATGGCACCAGGTGCACTATGGGTAGAAGGCGGCCTGGTCTGAGGAATCGCCTTACATCATGTGGACGGCCAGGTGTGTGTGCGTCACTTACCTGCAGAGGAGATGGCACCAGGTGCACTATGGGTAGAAGGCGGCCTGGTCTGAGGAATCACATTACATCATGTGGACGGCCAGGTGTGTGTGCGTCACTTACCTGCAGAGGAGATGGCACCAGGTGCACTATGGGTAGAAGGCGGCCCGGTCTGAGGAATCACCTTACATCATGTGGGCGGCCGGGTGTGTGTGCGTCACTTACAGACGTGGACAAAATTGTTGGTACCCTTTGGTCAATGAAAGAAAAAGTCACAATGGTCACAGAAATAACTTTAATCTGACAAAAGTAATAATAAATTAAAATTCTATAAATGTTAACCAATGAAAGTCAGACATTGTTTTTCAACCATGCTTCAACAGAATTATGTAAAAAAATAAACTCATGAAACAGGCATGGACAAAAATGATGGTACCCCTAGAAAACACAGAACATAATGTGACGACTAGGGGCAGTGCTCCAGTGTATTACATAGGTGTAACCACTAGGGGCAGTGCTCCAGTGTATTACATAGGTGTAACCACTAGGGGCAGTGCTCCAGTGTATTACATAGGAGTGACCACTAGGGGCAGTGCTCCAGTGTATTACATAGGAGAGGCCACTAGGGGCAGTGCTCCAGTGTATAACATAGGAGCGGCCACTAGGGGCAGTGCTCCAGTGTATTACATAGGTGTAACCACTAGGGGCAGTGCTCCAGTGTATTACATAGGTGTAACCACTAGGGGCAGTTCTCCAGTGTATTACATAGGTGTAACCACTAGGGGCAGTGCTCCAGTGTATTACATAGGTGTAACCACTAGGGGCAGTGCTCCAGTGTATTACATAGGTGTAACCACTAGGGGCAGTGCTCCAGTGTATTACATAGGTGTAACCACTAAGGGCAGTGCTCCAGTGTATTACATAGGTGTAACCACTAGGGGCAGTGCTCCAGTGATTACATAGGTATAACCACTAGGGGCAGTGCTCCAGTGTATTACATAGGTGTAACCACTAGGGGCAGTGCTCCAGTGTATTACATAGGTGTAACCACTAGGGGCAGTGCTCCAGTGTATTACATAGGTATAACCACTAGGGGCAGTGCTCTAATTTATTACATAGGTGTAACCACTAGGGGCAGTGCTCTAATTGATTACATAGGTATAACCACTAGGGGCAGTGCTCCAGTGTATTACATAGGTGTAACCACTAGGGGCAGTGCTCCAGTGTATTACATAGGAGTGACCACTAGGGGCAGTGCTCCAGTGTATTACATAGGAGAGGCCACTAGGGGCAGTGTTCCAGTGTATTACATAGGAGCGGCCACTAGGGGCAGTGCTCCAGTGTATTACATAGGTGTAACCACTAGGGGCAGTGTTCCAGTGTATTACATAGGAGCGGCCACTAGGGGCAGTGCTCTAGTGTATTACATAGGAGAGGCCACTAGGGGCAGTGTTCCAGTGTATTACATAGGAGTGGCCACTAGGGGCAGTGTTCTAGTGTATTACATAGGTGTAACCATTAGGGGCAGTGCTCCAGTGTATTACATAGGAGCGGCCTCTAGGGGCAGTGTTCCAGTGTATTACATAGGAGCGGCCTCTAGGGGCAGTGTTCTAGTGTATTACATAGGTGTAACCATTAGGGGCAGTGTTCCAGTGTATTACATAGGAGCGGCCACTAGGGGCAGTGTTCTAGTGTATTACATAGGTGTAACCACTAGGGGCAGTGTTCCAGTGTATTACATAGGAGCGGCCACTAGGGGCAGTGTTCCAGTGTATTACATAGGAGTGGGCACTAGGGGCAGTGTTCCAGTATATTACATAGGTGTAACCACTAGGGGCAGTGCTCCAGTGTATTACATAGGTGTAACCACTAGGGGCAGTGTTTCAGTGTATTACATAGGTGTAACCACTAGGGGCAGTGCTCCAGTGTATTACATAGGTGTAACCACTAGGGGCAGTGCTCCAGTGTATTACATAGGAGCGGCCTCTAGGGGCAGTGCTCCAGTGTATTACATAGGAGAGGCCACTAGGGGCAGTGTTCTAGTGTATTACATAGGTGTAACCACTAGGGGCAGTGTTCCAGTGTATTACATAGGAGCGGCCACTAGGGGCAGTGTTCCAGTGTATTACATAGGAGTGGGCACTAGGGGCAGTGTTCCAGTATATTACATAGGTGTAACCACTAGGGGCAGTGTTCCAGTGTATTACATAGGAGCGGCCACTAGGGGCAGTGTTCCAGTGTATTACATAGGAGCGGGCACTAGGGGCAGTGTTCTAGTGTATTACATAGGAGAGGCCACTAGGGGCAGTGCTCCAGTGTATTACATAGGAGCGGGCACTAGGGGCAGTGTTCCAGTGTATTACATAGGAGCGGGCACTAGGGGCAGTGTTCCAGTGTATTACATAGGAGCGGCCACTAGGGGCAGTGTTCTAGTGTATTACATAGGAGAGGCCACTAGAGGCAGTGCTCCAGTGTATTACATAGGAGCGGGCACTAGGGGCAGTGTTCCAGTGTATTACATAGGAGCGGGCACTAGGGGCAGTGTTCCAGTGTATTACATAGGAGCGGCCACTAGGGGCAGTGTTCCAGTGTATTACATAGGAGCGGCCACTAGGGGCAGTGTTCTAGTGTATTACATAGGAGAGGCCACTAGGGGCAGTGCTCCAGTGTATTACATAGGAGCGGGCACTAGGGGCAGTGTTCCAGTGTATTACATAGGAGCGGGCACTAGGGGCAGTGTTCTAGTGTATTACATAGGAGCGGGCACTAGGGGCAGTGTTCTAGTGTATTACATAGGAGAGGCCACTAGGGGCAGTGTTCTAGTGTATTACATAGGAGCGGGCACTAGGGGCAGTGTTCCAGTGTATTACATAGGAGCAGCCACTAGGGGCAGTGTTCTAGTGTATTACATAGGAGCGGGCACTAGGGGCAGTGTTCTAGTGTATTACATAGGAGCGGCCACTAGGGGCAGTGTTCCAGTGTATTACATAGGAGTGACCACTAGGGGCAGTGCTCCAGTGTATTACATAGGAGAGGCCACTAGGGGCAGTGTTCCAGTGTATTATATAGGAGCGGCCACTAGGGGCAGTGCTCCAGTGTATTACATAGGTGTAACCACTAGGGGCAGTGTTCCAGTGTATTACATAGGAGCGGCCACTAGGGGCAGTGCTCTAGTGTATTACATAGGAGAGGCCACTAGGGGCAGTGTTCCAGTGTATTACATAGGAGTGGCCACTAGGGGCAGTGTTCTAGTGTATTACATAGGTGTAACCATTAGGGGCAGTGCTCCAGTGTATTACATAGGAGCGGCCTCTAGGGGCAGTGTTCCAGTGTATTACATAGGAGCGGCCTCTAGGGGCAGTGTTCTAGTGTATTACATAGGTGTAACCATTAGGGGCAGTGTTCCAGTGTATTACATAGGAGCGGCCACTAGGGGCAGTGTTCTAGTGTATTACATAGGAGTAACCACTAGGGGCAGTGTTCCAGTGTATTACATAGGAGCAGCCACTAGGGGCAGTGTTCCAGTGTATTACATAGGAGTGGGCACTAGGGGCAGTGTTCCAGTATATTACATAGGTGTAACCACTAGGGGCAGTGCTCCAGTGTATTACATAGGAGCGGGCACTAGGGGCAGTGTTCCAGTGTATTACATAGGAGCGGGCACTAGGGGCAGTGTTCCAGTGTATTACATAGGAGCGGCCACGAGGGGCAGTGTTCTAGTGTATTACATAGGAGAGGCCACTAGGGGCAGTGCTCCAGTGTATTACATAGGAGCGGGCACTAGGGGCAGTGTTCCAGTGTATTACATAGGAGCGGGCACTAGGGGCAGTGTTCCAGTGTATTACATAGGAGCGGCCACTAGGGGCAGTGTTCCAGTGTATTACATAGGAGCGGCCACTAGGGGCAGTGTTCTAGTGTATTACATAGGAGAGGCCACTAGGGGCAGTGCTCCAGTGTATTACATAGGAGCGGGCACTAGGGGCAGTGTTCCAGTGTATTACATAGGAGCGGGCACTAGGGGCAGTGTTCTAGTGTATTACATAGGAGCGGGCACTAGGGGCAGTGTTCTAGTGTATTACATAGGAGAGGCCACTAGGGGCAGTGTTCTAGTGTATTACATAGGAGCGGGCACTAGGGGCAGTGTTCCAGTGTATTACATAGGAGCGGCCACTAGGGGCAGTGTTCTAGTGTATTACATAGGAGCGGCCTCTAGGGGCAGTGTTCCAGTGTATTACATAGGAGCGGGCACTAGGGGCAGTGGTCTAGTGTATTACATAGGAGCGGGCACTAGGGGCAGTGTTCCAGTGTATTACATAGGAGCGGCCACTAGGGGCAGTGTTCTAGTGTATTACATAGGAGCGGGCACTAGGGGCAGTGTTCTAGTGTATTACATAGGAGAGGCCACTAGGGGCAGTGTTCTAGTGTATTACATAGGAGCGGCCTCTAGGGGCAGTGTTCCAGTGTATTACATAGGAGCGGGCACTAGGGGCAGTGGTCTAGTGTATTACATAGGAGCGGGCACTAGGGGCAGTGTTCTAGTGTATTACATAGGAGCGGGCACTAGGGGCAGTGTTCCAGTGTATTACATAGGAGCGGCCACTAGGGGCAGTGTTCTAGTGTATTACATACGAGCGGACACTAGGGGCATTGTTCTAGTGTATTACATAGGAGCGGCCACTAGGGGCAGTGTTCTAGTGTATTACATAGGAGCAGCCACTAGGGGCAGTGTTCTAGTGTATTACATAGGAGCGGGCACTAGGGGCAGTGTTCTAGTGTATTACATAGGAGCAGCCACTAGGGGCAGTGTTCCAGTGTATTACATAGGAGTGGGCACTAGGGGCAGTGCTCCAGTGTATTACATAGGAGCAGCCACTAGGGGCAGTGTTCTAGTGTATTACATAGGAGCGGGCACTAGGGGCAGTGTTCTAGTGTATTACATAGGAGCAGCCACTAGGGGCAGTGTTCCAGTGTATTACATAGGAGCGGGCACTAGGGGCATTGTTCTAGTGTATTACATAGGAGCGGGCACTAGGGGCAGTGTTCTAGTGTATTACATAGGAGCGGGCACTAGGGGCAGTGTTCTAGTGTATTACATAGGAGCAGCCACTAGGGGCAGTGTTCCAGTGTATTACATAGGAGCGGGCACTAGGGGCAGTGTTCCAGTGTATTACATAGGAGCGGGCACTAGGGGCAGTGTTCCAGTGTATTACATAGGAGCGGGCACTAGGGGCAGTGCTCCAGTGTATTACATAGGAGCGGGCACTAGGGGCAGTGTTCTAGTGTATTACATAGGAGCGGGCACTAGGGGCAGTGTTCCAGTGTATTACATAGGAGCGGGCACTAGGGGCAGTGTTCTAGTGTATTACATAGGAGCGGGCACTAGGGGCAGTGTTCTAGTGTATTACATAGGAGCAGCCACTAGGGGCAGTGAACTATTTAGCTTTGGGTCACATTAGCCTTCTGGCAGCCCATGGACCATATAAAGTGGGCACTTATGATAGATAGCGTTCAGTGCACCATTGCTCAGTCACACGTTCTTCAGTTGTTCTTCACTTGAGTTAATAGTTGGATTTGCCGGCTTCATCTGCTTGTGATAAAACATACATCCTTCCCATCAGCCATAAAGTATAGAGGGGGGGGGGGGTCGGCAGCAAGTGAAGCGCCAGTTCCTGAGGCTGATGTTTGGAAGCAGTGTCTCTGAGAAGAGCTAAACTGCCATGTCCAGACGACGACCACCTCGTCCCCAGGACGGCCGGTCTTGTAGGGTGTTCCTGGCAGGTTAGTGCTCCAAGAAGGACAGGTGGTGAACCGGCAGCGGGGTCATGGGCACTCAAGGCTCATTGAGCCACGTAGGGAATGAAGGCTAGCCCGTGCCACAGAGGAGCTACTGTACAGCAAACTGCTGACAACATCCCTGCTAGCGATGACAGAATGTTGTCAGGACTTCACATCTTGCTGTGTATGGGGTTGGGTAGCCATAAACTGATGAGAGTGCCCGTGCTGACTCCTGTCCTCCATAGGAAGTGCCTAAAGTGACATGAGCACCAGAACTGGAGCATGGAGCAATGGAAGAAGGCGACCTGGTCTGAGGAATCACATTACATCATGTGGACAGCCAGGTGAGTGTGCGTCACCTACCTGCAGAGGAGATGGCACCAGGTGCACCATAGGAAGAAGGCGGCCTGGTCTGAGGAATCACCTTACATCATGTGGACAGCCAGGTGAGTGTGCGTCACCTACCTGCAGAGGAGATGGCACCAGGTGCACTATGGGTAGAAGGCGGCCTGGTCTGAGGAATCACCTTACATCATGTGGACGGCCAGGTGTGTGTGCGTCACTTACCTGCAGAGGAGATGGCACCAGGTGCACTATGGGTAGAAGGCGGCCCGGTCTGAGGAATCGCCTTACATCATGTGGACGGCCAGGTGTGTGTGCGTCCCTTACCTGCAGAGGAGATGGCACCAGGTGCACTATTGGTAGAAGGCGGCCTGGTCTGAGGAATCACATTACATCATGTGGACGGCCAGGTGTGTGTGCGTCACTTACCTGCAGAGGAGATGGCACCAGGTGCACTATGGGTAGAAGGCGGCCCGGTCTGAGGAATCGCCTTACATCATGTGGGCGGCTGGGTGTCTGGGCGTCACTTACCTGCAGAGGAGATGGCACCAGGTGCACTATGGGTAGAAGGCGGCCCGGTCTGAGGAATCGCCTTACATCATGTGGACGGCCAGGTGTGTGTGCGTCACTTACCTGCAGAGGAGATGGCACCAGGTGCACTATGGGTAGAAGGCGACCCGGTCTGAGGAATCACCTTACATCATGTGGACAGCCAGGTGAGTGTGCGTCACCTACCTGCAGAGGAGATGGCACCAGGTGCACTATGGGTAGAAGGCGGCCTGGTCTGAGGAATCGCCTTACATCATGTGGACGGCCAGGTGTGTGTGCGTCACTTACCTGCAGAGGAGATGGCACCAGGTGCACTATGGGTAGAAGGCGGCCTGATCTGAGGAATCACATCACATTACATCATATGGGCGGCCTGGTGTGTGTGCGTCACCTACCTGCAGAGGAGATGGCACCAGGTGCACTATGGGTAGAAGGCGGCTTGGTCTGAGGAATCACCTTACATCATGTGGACGGCCAGGTGTGTGTGCGTCCCTTACCTGCAGAGGAGATGGCACCAGGTGCACTATTGGTAGAAGGCGGCCTGGTCTGAGGAATCACATTACATCATGTGGACGGCCAGGTGTGTGTGCGTCACTTACCTGCAGAGGAGATGGCACCAGGTGCACTATGGGTAGAAGGCGGCCTGATCTGAGGAATCACATTACATCATATGGGCGGCCAGGTGAGTGTGCGTCACCTACCTGCAGAGGAGATGGCACCAGGTGCACTATGGGTAGAAGGCGGCCTGGTCTGAGGAATCACCTTACATCATGTGGACGGCCAGGTGAGTGTGCGTCACCTACCTGCAGAGGAGATGGCGCGAGGTGCACTATGGGAAGAAGGCGGCCTGGTCTGAGGAATCACATTACATCATGTGGACAGCCAGGTGAGTGTGCGTCACCTACCTGCAGAGGAGATGGCACCAGGTGCACTATGGGTAGAAGGCGGCCCGGTCTGAGGAATCGCCTTACATCATGTGGACGGCCGGGTGTGTGTGCGTCACTTACCTGCAGAGGAGATGGCACCAGGTGCACTATGGGTAGAAGGCGGCCTGGTCTGAGGAATCGCCTTACATCATGTGGACGGCCAGGTGTGTGTGCGTCACTTACCTGCAGAGGAGATGGCACCAGGTGCACTATGGGTAGAAGGCGGCCTGGTCTGAGGAATCACATTACATCATGTGGACGGCCAGGTGTCTGGGCGTCACTTACCTGCAGAGGAGATGGCACCAGGTGCACTATGGGAAGAAGGCCACCTGATCTGAGGAATTACATTACATCATATGAACGGCCAGGTGTGTGTGCATCACTTACCTGCAGGGGAGAAGGCACCAGGTGCACTATGGGAAGAAGGCGGCCCGGTCTGAGGAATCACATTACATCATGTGGACGGCCAGGTGTCTGGGCGTCACTTACCTGCAGAGGAGATGGCACCAGGTGCACTATGGGTAGAAGGCGGCCTGGTCTGAGGAATCACCTTACATCATGTGGGCGGCCGGGTGTGTGTGCGTCACTTACCTGCAGAGGAGATGGCACCAGGTGCACTATGAGTAGAAGGCGGCCCGGTCTGAGGAATCACCTTACATCATGTGGACGGCCAGGTGTGTGTGCGCGTCACTTAGCTGCAGAGGAGATGGCACCAGGTGCACTATGGGTAGAAGGCGGCCTGGTCTGAGGAATCGCCTTACATCATGTGGACGGCCAGGTGTGTGTGCGTCACTTACCTGCAGAGGAGATGGCACCAGGTGCACTATGGGTAGAAGGCGGCCTGGTCTGAGGAATCACATTACATCATGTGGACGGCCAGGTGTGTGTGCGTCACTTACCTGCAGAGGAGATGGCACCAGGTGCACTATGGGTAGAAGGCGGCCCGGTCTGAGGAATCACCTTACATCATGTGGGCGGCCGGGTGTGTGTGCGTCACTTACAGACGTGGACAAAATTGTTGGTACCCTTTGGTCAATGAAAGAAAAAGTCACAATGGTCACAGAAATAACTTTAATCTGACAAAAGTAATAATAAATTAAAATTCTATAAATGTTAACCAATGAAAGTCAGACATTGTTTTTCAACCATGCTTCAACAGAATTATGTAAAAAAATAAACTCATGAAACAGGCATGGACAAAAATGATGGTACCCCTAGAAAACACAGAACATAATGTGACCAAAGGGACATGTTAATTCAAGGTGTGTCCACTAATTAGCATCACAGGTGTCTACAACCTTGTAATCAGCCATTGGGCCTATATATATGGCTCCAGGTAATCACTGTGTTGTTTGGTGATATGGTGTGTACCACACTCGACATGGACCAGAGGAAGCAAAGGAAAGAGCTGTCTCAAGAGATCAGAAAGAAAATTATAGACAAGCATGTTAAAGGTAAAGGCTATAAGACCATCTCCAAGCAACTAGATGTTCCTGTGAGTACAGTTGCACATATTATTCATAAGTTTAAGATCCATGGGACTGTAGCCAACCTCCCTGGACGTGGCCGCAGGAGGAAAATTGATGACAAATCTAAGAGACGGATAATCCGAATGGTAACAAAAGAGCCTAGAAAGACTTCTAAAGAGATTCAAGGTGAACTTCATGCTCAAGGAACATCAGTGTCAGATCGCACCATCCGTCGTTGTTTGAGCCAAAGTGGACTACATGGGAGACGACCAAGGAGGACACCATTGTTGAAAACGAATCATAAAAAAGCAAGACTGGAATATGCCAAACTACATGTTGACAAGCCACAAAGCTTCTGGGAGAATGTCCTGTGGACAGATGAGACAAAAATCGAAGTTTTTGCCAAGGCACATCAGCTGTATGTTCACAGACGAAAAAATGAAGCATATCAAGAAAAGAACACTGTCCCTACTGTGAAACATGGAGGAGGCTCTGTTATGTTCTGGGGCTGCTTTGCTGCGTCTGGCACAGGGTGTCTTGAATCTGTGCAGGGTACAATGAAATCTCAAGACTATCAAGGAATTCTAGAGAGAAATGTACTAGCCAGTGTCAGAAAGCTTGGTCTCAGTCGCAGGTCATGGGTCTTGCAACAGGACAATGACCCAAAACACACCGCTAAAAACACCCAAGAATGGCTAAGAGGAAAAAATTGGACTATTCTAAAGTGGCCTTCTATGAGCCCTGACCTCAATCCTATTGAGCATCTTTGGAAGGAGCTGAAACATGCAGTCTGGAAAAGGCACCCTTCAAACCGGACACAACTGGAGCAGTTTGCTCATGAGGAGTGGGCCAAAATACCTGCTGAGAGGTGCAGATGTCTCATTGACAGTTACAGGAAGCGTTTGATTGCAGTGATTGCCTCAAAAGGTTGCGCAACAAAATATTAAGTTAGGGGTACCATCATTTTTGTCCATGCCTGTTTCATGAGTTTATTTTTTTACATAATTCTGTTGAAGCATGGTTGAAAAACAATGTCTGACTTTCATTGGTTAACATTTATAGAATTTTAATTTATTATTACTTTTGTCAGATTAAAGTTATTTCTGTGACCATTGTGACTTTTTCTTTCATTGACCAAAGGGTACCAACAATTTTGTCCACGTCTGTAGCTGCAGAGGAGATGGCACCAGGTGCACTATGGGTAGAAGGCGGCCTGGTCTGAGGAATCACCTTACATCATGTGGACGGCCAGGTGTGTGTGCGTCACTTAGCTGCAGAGGAGATGGCACCAGGTGCACTATGGGTAGAAGGCGGCTTGGTCTGAGGAATCACCTTACATCATGTGGACGGCCGGGTGTGTGTGCGTCACTTACCTGCAGAGGAGATGGCACCAGGTGCACTATGGGTAGAAGGCGGCCTGGTCTGAGGAATCACATTACATCATGTGGACGGCCAGGTGTGTGTGCGTCACTTACCTGCAGAGGAGATGGCACCAGGTGCACTATGAGTAGAAGGCGGCCCGGTCTGAGGAATCGCCTTACATCATGTGGGCGGCCGGGTGTCTGGGCGTCACTTACCTGCAGAGGAGATGGCACCAGGTGCACTATGGGTAGAAGGCGACCTGGTCTGAGGAATCACCTTACATCATGTGGGCGGCCGGGTGTCTGGGCGTCACTTACCTGCAGAGGAGATGGCACCAGGTGCACTATGGGTAGAAGGCGGCCCGGTCTGAGGAATCGCCTTACATCATGTGGGCGGCTGGGTGTCTGGGCGTCACTTACCTGCAGAGGAGATGGCACCAGGTGCACTATGGGTAGAAGGCGACCTGGTCTGAGGAATCACCTTACATCATGTGGGCGGCTGGGTGTCTGGGCGTCACTTACCTGCAGAGGAGATGGCACCAGGTGCACTATGGGTAGAAGGCGACCTGGTCTGAGGAATCGCCTTACATCATGTGGACGGCCTGGTGTGTGTGCGTCACTTACCTGCAGAGGAGATGGCACCAGGTGTACTATGGGTAGAAGGCGGCCTGGTCTGAGGAATCTCCTTACATCATGTGGACGGCCAGGTGTGTGTGCGTCACTTACCTGCAGAGGAGATGGCACCAGGTGCACTATGGGTAGAAGGCGGCCCGGTCTGAGGAATCGCCTTACATCATGTGGGCGGCCGGGTGTGTGTGCGTCACTTACCTGCAGAGGAGATGGCACCAGGTGCACTATGGGTAGAAGGCGGCCTGGTCTGAGGAATCACATTACATCATGTGGGCGGCCTGGTGTGTGTGCGTCACTTACCTGCAGAGGAGATGGCACCAGGTGCACTATGGGTAGAAGGCGGCCTGGTCTGAGGAATCACATTACATCATGTGGACGGCCGGGTGTGTGTGCGTCACTTACCTGCAGAGGAAATGGCACCAAGTGTACTATGGGTAGAAGGCGGCCTGGTCTGAGGAATCACCTTACATCATGTGGACGGCCAGGTGTGTGTGCGTCACTTACCTGCAGAGGAGATGGCACCAGGTGCACTATGGGTAGAAGGCGGCTTGGTCTGAGGAATCACATTACATCATGTGGGCGGCCAGGTGTGTGTGCGTCACTTACCTGCAGAGGAGATGGCACCAGGTGCACTATGGGTAGAAGGCGGCCCGGTCTGAGGAATCGCCTTACATCATGTGGGCGGCCGGGTGTGTGTGCGTCACTTACCTGCAGAGGAGATGGCACCAGGTGCACTATGAGTAGAAGGCGGCCCGGTCTGAGGAATCACCTTACATCATGTGGGCGGCTGGGTGTCTGGGCGTCACTTACCTGCAGAGGAGATGGCACCAGGTGCACTATGGGTAGAAGGCGACCTGGTCTGAGGAATCGCCTTACATCATGTGGGCGGCCGGGTGTCTGGGCGTCACTTACCTGCAGAGGAGATGGCACCAGGTGCACTATGGGTAGAAGGCGGCCCGGTCTGAGGAATCGCCTTACATCATGTGGGCGGCCGGGTGTGTGTGCGTCACTTACCTGCAGAGGAGATGGCACCAGGTGCACTATGGGTAGAAGGCGACCCGGTCTGAGGAATCACCTTACATCATGTGGGCGGCCGGGTGTCTGGGCGTCACTTACCTGCAGAGGAGATGGCACCAGGTGCACTATGGGTAGAAGGCGACCTGGTCTGAGGAATCACCTTACATCATGTGGGCGGCCGGGTGTCTGGGCGTCACTTACCTGCAGAGGAGATGGCACCAGGTGCACTATGGGTAGAAGGCGGCCCGGTCTGAGGAATCGCCTTACATCATGTGGGCGGCCGGGGGTGTGTGCGTCACTTACCTGCAGAGGAGATGGCACCAGGTGCACTATGGGTAGAAGGCGGCCTGGTCTGAGGAATCACATTACATAATGTGGGCGGCCTGGTGTGTGTGCGTCACTTACCTGCAGAGGAGATGGCACCAGGTGCACTATGGGTAGAAGGCGACCTGGTCTGAGGAATCACCTTACATCATGTGGGCGGCCTGGTGTGTGTGCGTCACTTACCTGCAGAGGAGATGGCACCAGGTGCACTATGGGTAGAAGGCGGCCCGGTCTGAGGAATCACCTTACATCATGTGGGCGGCCGGGTGTGTGTGCGTCACTTACCTGCAGACGAGATGGCACCAGGTGCACTATGGGTAGAAGGCGGCCCGGTCTGAGGACTCGCCTTACATCATGTGGGCGGCCGGGGGTGTGCGTCACTTACCTGCAGAGGAGATGGCACCAGGTGCACTATGGGTAGAAGGCGACCTGGTCTGAGGACTCACCTTACATCATGTGGGTGGCCGGGGGTGTGCGTCACTTACCTGCAGAGGAGATGGCACCAGGTGCACTATGGGTAGAAGGCGGCCCGGTCTGAGGAATCGCCTTACATCATGTGGGCGGCCGGGGGTGTGCATGTTACTTAGGAGGACAAGGGGCACTATAGGAAGAAGACAGCCAGCGGAGGCAGGTGATGCTCTTGGCAATGTTCTGCTGGACATCTTGGGTCCTGGCTTCACGTGGATGTTCTAGTATATATTATATTATTGTCAGTACAAGGGGGACCTACACAATCTCGGGCAGGTGGTCTTCTGGCCGCCATTACTGCTTCTACATGGGTGGGAAGATATCTGCATCCTGTAATGAGGAGGCATTCATAGTGTGGGCATCTGAGGACCCTGGTGGTCCTTTCCCCAGGTACATATTGTAGACTTATGGTCATTGTGCCGGTCACTCTCTGGCGCCCCCTGTCTGCTGTCCAGAACTCCTGGGAATGAAATCATCATGAAGCTGACTTCTATAATATCCATGGTGAGGATGGGGTTAACCAGCTGCTCTAGAAATAGGGTTATTGATCGGAAATATAGAAAAATGCAAGAAATTATGTGATGTGCTGCAAAGAGATCCCCACAGGGGTCCGAGGGGGGTTCAGCACCATGGATAGCGCAGCATTACAACCACTGTGCTACAGGAGGGGATCCAATGGAACCTGTGATCAGGTATATGGGGGGCTTCAGACAGGAAGGGGTGCCGAGATCTGTCAATTCATCATCCATCTACTACAGCAGAGGATAGGGGTTATACACCAGGTGGGGTTCTCAGGTAGAGGAAGGAGATCATTGGGATCTATCAGCTGCTTCTGGATCTCTTAAGAGAGTAGATGATAGGGGTTATACACCAGATGGGGTTCTCAGGTAGGAGATCACTGGGTCTATCAGCTGCTTCTGGATCTCTTAGGGGAGTAGATGATAGGGGTATTACACCAGATGGTGTTCTCAGGTAGGAGATCACTGGGTCTATCAGCTGCTTCTGGATCTCTTAAGAGAGTAGATGATAGGGGTTATACACCAGATGGGGTTCTCAGGTAGGAGATCACTGGGTCTATCAGCTGCTTCTGGATCTCTTAAGAGAGTAGATGATAGGGGTTATACACCAGATGGGGTTCTCAGGTAGGAGATCACTGGGTCTATCAGCTGCTTCTGGATCTCTTAGGGGAGTAGATCTGTCAATCATCCATCCATTACAGCAGATGATGGGGGTTATACACCAGGTAGGAGATCACTGGATCTATCAGCTGCTTCTGGATCTCTTAGGGGAGTAGATGATAGGGGTTATACACCAGATGGTGTTCTCAGGTAGGAGATCACTGGGTCTATCAGCTGCTTCTGGATCTCTTAGGGGAGTAGATCTGTCAATCATCCATCCATTACAGCAGATGATGGGGGTTATACACCAGGTAGGAGATCACTGGATCTATCAGCTGCTTCTGGATCTCTTAGGGGAGTAGATGATAGGGGTTATACACCAGGTGGGGTTCTCAGGTAGGAGATCACTGGATCTATCAGCTGCTTCTGGATCTCTTAGGGGAGTCGATCTGTCACTCATCCATCCATTACAGCAGATGATGGGGGTTATACACCAGGTAGGAGATCACTGGATCTATCAGCTGCTTCTGGATCTCTTAGGGGAGTAGATGATAGGGGTATTACACCAGTTCTCAGGTAGGAGATCACTGGATCCTGTGATCCAGCAGCCCCCTCCCCATTCTGTTAGACCCAGTGCCGCCTCGCAGTCTGAATGGTGACCTGATGGAGGGTGCTGCAGGGAGGGGTGGGGACGCTGGGCTGCTATAGGCTGCTGAGGAGCAGAGGACCCGTCGGCTGGTGTGAAGCCCCCTATAACTGTGCACGGGCGCAGGCAGCAGCTCAGACCCTGGCTATCCCCGGCAAGCACGGCCACCTACAGGTAAGTCCTTTTGAAGTTTCCTTCCGTCCTGCAGGACTCATCACCACCATCATCCGGCTCCTTCACTTCTGCCGCAGTTTGATGCTTGGATTCTGTGGAGTTTTGCAAAATGTCCTTTTGTTTTCAAGGGGAGAATTCCATTGAGCAGCTTAACCCTTTCTTTGAGCGTAGTGCAGACGGAGGGGATGGAGAGGTCGGAGGCGGTCATTGTTCCTGCGATCACCCCTCAGCCCCAGCAAGCTGCTTTCTGGGCTCCGGCAGTGATGAGGCGCGGAGTCTGGGGGGGTAACGGTGGGTTAATCTGCCCTCTGTGCCAGCCTGGCGTTACAGGCTGCACCTCATCACCCCCGGGGGCCGCAATGTGAGGACGTCTTCTAACACCCCCACTCCTCAATATGAATACAATGCGGACTGCACTTTTCCATGTCTCTCAGATCCTTCAGCCTCCAATCTGCTCCTCAGGCTTTGTACTTGAGTGGGTGAAATGATGCATCCGCAGATCACGCCGGGGGGTTGGCATGTGTTGTGGAACTACAAGTCCCTCAATGCCCTGCCATACCACAGGGGGGGATCATCGGGATCTCGGGAGTAGGTGATGCATCCAAGGAACGTCCCGTTTTCATGTTTAAATGATATTGTAATATTTGAATGTTGATTGGTCTCCAGTGATTGTGGGGCAGCCCCTGGTGCCCTTCCTGCCCCCTGGTATAGAGCGGGTATCGGTGGCAGGTCTTGCTGTGTTCCGGGGACCCCGGTGCAGATGTCACTCACATTGATAACCTCTGATTATTGGCGTTTTGTTCATATTGGTACAATATCATCAAATATACCCAGTATGACCGATAACGATGGAGACTGTAAGGGTTAAGCTAACTGGGTCGGGTATTGCAGATCTATTGCTGTGGATGAGCTGCAATACCACACACCGCCTGAGGACAGGTGGGGCGCTGTTCCTGGATGAAAGAAGCCATGATTTTCTTGTCCTCGACGTCTACCATACTTCCATCAGAAATGGCTATTTTTAACTCAATATTCATAGAAAACTTTTTTTTTTAGAATTTTGGTTTATTTTTCTTTTGGCAAATTTACACCATTGAAAATGAAGCACAAGATATTGTCCTTGTGTAGCAGTAAGAAGACGTGAGAGGACCTCCTAGACAGATAGGCAATCCTAGGTGTGGGACTGGGAGAACAGTAGGACTCTTGGATTGTCCTCTCGATAGGCCTGGCCACATAGGAGCATCGGATTGATTAGTGTCATGGGTGACTGATGGGGTCCCTACGGGGGTCCCTCTCTGGCCGCAGTGATGGTCTGACTGAGAGAGTTGTTGTTAAAGAGCCAGGACAGGATTCATGGAGTGAACACCATCCACATGATTGACAGGAGACATTCACCTATGGGCTGCTCATGTGCGATAAAGGATCGCTTAGCGGGAAGTGCCCCTTTAAATTGCCATATAAACGTTTATTTGGTCCTCAGTTACCGCGCACATTGAGAATGACCTTTCAGTACGGTCAGGGGAATGAGTGGACGCCGCTTATCTCAGGTGAAACAGAGGGACAGGATAACCTCCAGCCTAGTCAGGGTTTTGGTCCCTGCAGTCTGTGGGGCCCATGTGGCCCCTCTACCTCGTACCTCAGTATCCAGGACAGGAATCTCTGGTGGGCAGCGCTCTGTCGTTCTACTGCTCTGTGGCGGCTCTCATGGCGGATGACGGCATCTAGATATCAGACGTAATGTACGTGCACGACGTGTCCGGGAGTGACCAGAAACCGCTCCACCAAGAGCCGGACCGGGGCCCCTCACTCTCATATAATCATATAAGGAGGCGTGCTGGGCAGATTACTAGATGGCGCCCGCATGAGAGCACTGCCCGTCTCCCGGAGGTCGTCAGATCCTCCAATGTCTGATTACCACAAGTAATGGAGGAGTTTAACCCCGCGCTATGTGTTATTTCCCCGCCATTCTGTGCCCCGATGCCTTGATCTGGGTGGAACCTGCTGCCCTTCCTGGTCCATGAATACAATGCCAGCTCTGCTGCCATTTTGCTTTGTAGTTTGGGGCCCGCAGAGTGAGCACGTTTTTTGGATGAAGGTCACACGACTTTCTAATGGGGTGTCATGGAGGGCGGCCTCTGGGAAGAACGGCTCATGCTCTCCAGGACATGGCCATGTCTGGCACAACGTGGCGGGAATTTCAGCTGCCCGGCCTGTGGCGGTGACGTCGTTAGTATGGCGGAAACCATGTGGCAGAGCTTTTCTCTGGCAACCTTTCAGCACTAATTCAGTGAGCAATAAGCTGCGCCTAAATGTCCGAAAATATGATGAGGCGTGAGATATCCTGAGCTGGACAGGCTAATCAATGATCCTGCCACCTGGACACCGGCAGCACATGACCTGACCGTGACCGTAGCCCACAGAGGAGAAGACTTGTCTGCAAACAGCTTTCTGAGAGACCATGAGATGAAAGGTCGCTAATTAACAAGCAAATGCTCCTGACATTTAGTCTCCTCTGCCTCCAGAATTTGGGCTGTCAGCGGAGGCGCTGCTCCGATATGCATGAGCCGCGTGGCGGTGTTTAATCAGCTGGAGCTAAGTGGTGCCGTCACCAGGAGCAGGTAGAAGGATTGTCAGGGGCCTCCAGTCAAAGCCTGTTAAAGTATTTATGAAGCCACATGTCATCAGAGAGACTGGAGAATGAGCCGGGATGGACGACCGCGCCTGGCCACATCAATACCACGCGTGTTATTAGAGGATAGATGCCTGGGAATCGGTGCCGCTGCAGTATTTCTGCTGCCGCTAACGACATAGGATCTCCATTCTGGTGCGAAGCATTAAAGGAAAATACAACCTCGGCTGTGCCTCGTGTTTCTTCACTGTCAAGGGGTTTTCTGAGTTTCATTGTATAACGAAAGGTTCTGCAACTTCTTGATGTACCTTTGTGTTTTAATTCCTCGCCTTCTGCAAGATCTCTGCTTGTTGTCAGTCAATGGTAACATTCTTGTTTGCATTTAGATCTTGAAAACACTTCATGACCTTGGAAGCGTGGGCTTCACGGGTGTGTTTCCATTACAAAGCCTGGTTACTAACAAACCTGTTCTTCTCCCAAAACATTGGTTAGTGTGAGCCATGCCTGGATGCCTCAGAAGATGTGTGAACGAGATGTATAATGCCGCAAAAAGGCTACATTTCTAAAGAACTAGGTGTATCGCAGTCCCCAGAATTGCCTATAACATTGAAAATTCATCATACTGGAGGAGGCGTCATACTTGCATCTGCAACGAGCCACCCCCAGGACTATAGGAATGTCCAGTGGTTTGGTGCGGCCCCAACTGTCTCTGTGTGTGTCACGGTGCTCCTACCTGTATACAGCCGATCCGCCGGGTTAGGCCCTGAAGCAATAAAAGGGGAGAGTAATGGTTGAGGTGGAGAATAAGTCGAGTCCAGACTTTTATAAAGTTCAACAGCTTTACTTGAATCACCTTGCATCCTTTCCAGAAGTGGTGTTACTCTTGGTTCCAGCAGGTTTTGCCATAAACTGGCAGGCAAACTTTAGTATTCTGATTTATCTCTCTGCTGTGCTAAACTCAACTTTAGTCTGACTGCTGGACTTTGGGACTGTTCTGGTACCTTAGGAGTTGGGGCGCCTTCGGCTGTTGACCCCCTTGCAATATTCTGTCTGTAAATATGTAGAAGAAGCCAGGGTGCTCTATGAGATGCTTCCCTCTGGAGAGACTCCTGGTGCAGGAGGGGGAACTCTTGGCACCTCTTTTCTGCCCCACTGTCTAGACTAGAGGTAGGAAAAAGGACTGGCTCACTTCTGCCTGAAAGGGGGAGAATGTAATGGTAAGTACCATTCTATCTAAGGATCAATCTCTGCCAGATACATGCTGCCATCTGCTGGACAACCAGGCACATTACATGAGATACAATGTATAACAGTTTCATAACAATATTAGGAATGCACAATGTAGGAGGACCTGGAACAAATACATAGAAAACATTTGTGGTAGCAATAAAAAACTGTAGCAGGGTGAAGTAATGGGAATACCATCCTGGGTATTACACGTCCGCCATGTAATAATTCTGGAGCATCTGTTCTTATGACTGTGTTGTACTGTTCCTCTATTATTCCAGCCAAAGGTTTATGAATGAATTGCCATCAGTCTGCAGTAAAGTTCCATCTGGGTGTTACCAGTGGGGTGTCCAACTGGTGCCACTATCCAATCAGTGCTGTCAGACTGTGCAGGGACCCAGCTGATAGCACCCAGTCAGACCTTTATTGCAGACGGCTGACAATTAATGAACGAGCTTATAGTAGGAATAATAGAGGAAACACACAACATAGAGCGATAAGAATAGATGCGTCAGAATCGTTATTACACGGGGAAGGTAACAGACATGTCAGGAGAGGTGACAGCGCCTACTTCTGTCCAGTGGTTGTCAGCTTCCCACTGGGGGTGACGGGTTCTCCTTGTGGAGGGAATCTCACAGGCAATGCTTCCTGGGAAAAGCTATGCAAATGAGCTCTCCCCAGCAGAATGTCTCTATTGCCACCTTTAGGTAGCTACCCTGCATTTCAATGGCAGACCCATTGTAGAGCCTTGCACGGGCCCCCCATTTGTAGACAGCTGTTACACGGTGGGGTTCTGGTTGACTGGGGGAGATGCCATTGACGCCGCCCTTGGCACGATTGATATTGTCCTTATATTATTGGCTGCTGTTCTGACAGATGTCGTCTCTGCTTTAGCCCTTTGCAATCTGCTTAACATACAAACAGTTCAGTAAGGGTTAAATAAGCTCGGACGTGCGGATAGCTAAAAGGTCCTCTCGCCCCCTCCTCACAGTATTGGAATATGGGCGACCAGGGTTCGAACCCCAGGAGGAGGCAGGAAGTTCCTTGTATGAAATAGAGATTGAAAGATAAAGAGGAGGGAAGCTCTGCAACCAGGAGGCAATCTGCTCACGGCTCCTGACATAGCCACCAACCGCTGTGCCACGGAACCCTGCCAACCCCCTAACATGGCACGGCGAGCGGACATAGGCTGAGGTGCGTACCCTCCATCGAGGCCATGCTCCTTCTGTTCTCAGCATGAAAGCACTGCAGCCGCCACTAGGGGGAGCTCAGTGCACAGAGATCAATACAGCCTCCATTACAGACAATGGTAAGTGTCTACATTCCTACAAATCGCGCTTCCCCTACTGGCGGCTGCAGGCAGACAGTTTTTATAGTGAAGACACTGCAGCCGCCACTAGAGGGAGCTCAGTGCACAGAGATCAATACAGCCTCCATTACAGACAATGGTAAGTGTCTACATTCCTACACATCGCGCTCCCCCTACTGGCGGCTGCAGGCAGACAGTTTTTATAGTGACGACTCTGCAGCCGCCACTAGGGGGAGCTCAGTGCACAGAGATCAATACAGCCTCCATTACAGACAATGGTAAGTGTCTACATTCCTACACATCGCGCTCCCCCTACTTGCGGCTGCAGGCAGACAGTTTTTATAGTGACGACACTGCAGCCGCCACTAGAGGGAGCTCAGTGCACAGAGATCAATACAGCCTCCATTACAGACAATGGTAAGTGTCTACATTCCTACACATCGCGCTCCCCCTACTGGCGGCTGCAGGCAGACAGTTTTTATAGTGAAGACACTGCAGCCGCCACTAGGGGGAGCTCAGTGCACAGAGATCAATACAGCCTCAATTACAGACAATGGTAAGTGTCTACATTCCTACACATCGCGCTCCCCCTACTGGCGGCTGCAGGCAGACAGTTTTTATAGTGAAGACACTGCAGCCGCCACTAGGGGGAGCTCAGTGCACAGAGATCAATACAGCCTCCATTACAGACAATGGTAAGTGTCTACATTCCTACACATCGCGCTCCCCCTACTGGCGGCTGCAGGCAGACAGTTTTTATAGTGACGACTCTGCAGCCGCCACTAGGGGGAGCTCAGTGCACAGAGATCAATACAGCCTCCATTACAGACAATGGTAAGTGTCTACATTCCTACACATCGCGCTCCCCCTACTGGCGGCTGCAGGCAGACAGTTTTCATAGTGACGACACTGCAGCCGCCACTAGGGGGAGCTCAGTGCACAGAGATCAATACAGCCTCCATTACAGACAATGGTAAGTGTCTACATTCCTACACATCGCGCTCCCCCTACTGGCGGCTGCAGGCAGACAGTTTTCATAGTGACGACACTGCAGCCGCCACTAGGGGGAGCTCAGTGCACAGAGATCAATACAGCCTCAATTACAGACCAGTGGAAGTTTTTGGGGATGTATTTTGTGATGGACTGTGGTATTTGGCTCTGTTGGGGGGTGTAATGTGTAACAATACGGTATTGCTGGCCCTGCCCTTCCATCAATTTGGACCAGACTACAAAACGGGGCCACTTTTAGTATTTTTTCCAGGACCACTTTAAGTTCCCAGTCCGCCCCTGCTGACGTCGGAGGGTTGAAATGCCACGGCCGTTACGAGGCCACATCGGTAGATGCAAGAATATATTTCTAAACGATCTCTCTGAGGTTCAGTGTCCTGATAATGCCCTGACGTGACTGAGGATGCATGTCCTTACGGGCCCCTGCGCAGAACGCGGTCTGGTTTCCCACAGTGCGTGGGCAGCGCTCTATCTGCTTCTGACAAAACCTCCACTGAGACACAGGTGAACAAAGTGATGGACGAACATTGGCTAGGACGATTCGCGAGCACGCGTTCGCGATCAAATGTTCACTAACCGCGCGTTCGCATCGCGCCCATTGAATTTAATAGCAGACGAACTATGAGTGCACAAATAGTCCCACAACATGGACAGTGACAGACCGGAGGGGGGTCATTGGCAAAAATTCCCACAAATATAAGTATTTTATGAGGGGCCATTTTTTGCATCTTAAAAATGTGCCCCGCTGGAGCCTAGAAAAATGTTATTTCCTATCGGTTTGATGTCTACGAATGTGCAGCGCTCCACCTTTTTGTATCCTGCAGAGTCCAGTAAAAAAAAAATGCATACGTTAACGTATATGTTTTTTCTACCATGAAACTGTATGGTGAGCGGACGCCACTGTACGGCATCAGTCTGAGGATTGTATGGTGAGCGGACGCCACTGTACGGCATCAGTCTGAGGATTGTATGGTGACCGGACGCCACTGTACGGCATCAGTCTGAGGATTGTATGGTGACCGGACGCCACTGTACGGCATCAGTCTGAGGATTGTATGGTGAACGGACGCCACTGTACGGCATCAGTCTGAGGATTGTATGGTGACCGGACGCCACTGTACGGCATCAGTCTGAGGATTGTATGGTGAACGGACGCCACTGTACGGCATCAGTCTGAGGATTGTATGGTGACCGGACGCCGCTGTACGGCATCAGTCTGAGGATTGTATGGTGAACGGACGCCACTGTACGGCATCAGTCTGAGGATTGTATGGTGAGCGGACGCCACTGTACGGCATCAGTCTGAGGATTGTATGGTGAACGGACGCCACTGTACGGCATCAGTCTGAGGATTGTATGGTGACCGGACGCCACTGTACGGCATCAGTCTGAGGATTGTATGGTGAACGGACGCCACTGTACGGCATCAGTCTGAGGATTGTATGGTGACCGGACGCCACTGTACGGCATCAGTCTGAGGATTGTATGGTGAACGGACGCCACTGTACGGCATCAGTCTGAGGATTGTATGGTGACCGGACGCCGCTGTACGGCATCAGTCTGAGGATTGTATGGTGAACGGACGCCACTGTACGGCATCAGTCTGAGGATTGTATGGTGAGCGGACGCCACTGTACGGCATCAGTCTGAGGATTGTATGGTGAACGGACGCCACTGTACGGCATCAGTCTGAGGCATCTGATAACGCAGACATTTTTGGTATACATTAAATGGATGGCAAAAATAAGTTGTGAACCCAGCCCTAGTGTCAGAATAAGCCCCAGTACGAGGCGGAGAGGGGAGGCCGCCATGTACTGACAGAGCGCTGCCTGGTCCTGGTGGTCAGGGGTGAGGACTGTGCTTCCCAACGATCATTTTCTACTGGGAAACACAGGGCCCAGTATAATACACTAGAATCTATATAATATACAGATATTAGCCCTACCCCCGAATAATAATACAATTAGGGGGTCATTTATTATATAGAAATACCTCTATGTTATGAGTATTTCTGACAGATTGTGGCGCAAAGGTCCTTAGCACCGCAATCTGCATCCTTTTCCCGCTCATGCCAGGTCTAAAAAAGGATGGCGTGGGCAGGGAAAGGGGTACAGTTATGGCCGCACAGTGACCGGATAACACTGCCGCACCGTGACCGGATAAAAGGGGATAAGAAGGGTGTAATGACAGTAATGACACGACTAGGGGCACTGCACAGGGTGTGGTAAGAGGGCACAGTCATGAACCTGTGACATTAGAAGGTCCTTATGGTAAATGCGGTTCATACGCCACCATAATGGGGGGCAGAGGAGTGGGACAGGGGTCTGGTTATGTGGCTAGAGATTAAAAATGTAACTGTCGGCCAGTACAGGCCCCAAAAATTAGGCAATAGGCATTCACCTGACAGAAAAGGCCTTTTATGCCGCTGTATATACATAAGACAGGGACCAGTCTTTGTTCTGGGTGGTGGCGGATATGTGTGGGCTGGCATGAGGAAATTCAATTACACGTGGTCGTCACAGGTGTTGAATTCCTCTGAGATCCATGCCTCATTCATTTTTAGAAATGGGAGGTAGTCCACGCTGTCGTGAGCTAGGCGAGTGCGCTTATCGGTCACGATCCCCCCCCCCCCCCCCCAGCTGCGCTGAACGTCCTTTCGGACAGTACACTGGATGAGGGGCAAGCCAAGAGTTCCATGGCAAATTGTGCCAGCTCTGGCCACAGGTCAAGCCTGCACACCCAGTACTCCAGGGGTTCATTGCTTCTCAGAGCGTCCACATCGGCCGGTAACCCGATGTAGTCGGACACCTATCGGTCTAGGCGTTCCCTGAGGCTGGATCCGAAGGGCGGCTGTCGATGGGTTGGCTGCAAGAATGATCTCATATCCAAAGTGACCAACACATCTTCAAACCGCCCTCTTCTTGCAGGCGTGGAACGATTGGTACCAGCACCAGTTTCGCTGTGAGTGGAAATTCCTCTGCCAGCGCCCGCAACAGCAGAACGCAGCATCTCTCACAGCAAGGCCCGGAAATGCTGCATTCTGACAGCCCTCTGTGATGGTGGTAACATGTCCACCATTTTGTGTTTGTAACGGGGGTCTAAGTACGTTGCCACCCAGTGCTGGTCCTTGCCGTTTATGCTTTTTATACGGGGGTCCCTCTTCAAACACTGGAGCATAAAGGCCCCCATTTGCACTAAATTGGAAGTGACATGAGCAGCCACTGGCGCGGTGGAAATAAACCAAGCTCCCAGATCCTGTCCTGCCGCAGAGTTCGTACAGGTAGTCTTTAGCTGCTTGTTTCTGCTGGAGCAGCCTATCAAGCATATACAAGGTGGAGTTCCATCGCGTCGGGCTGTCACAAATCAGACGTCTGATGGGCAGGTGGTGTCGCCGCTGAACGTCAGCAAGGCTAGCCATGGCTGTGTAAGATCTTCTAAAATGGGAAGAGATTCCCTGGCCTGCCGCAAGACGTCCTGGACCCCGGGGTGTTTGCAACGAATCGCTGCACGACTAAGTTCAGGAGGTGTGCCATGCACGGAACGTGTGCCATTTCACCCTGTTTCAGCGCGCTCAGCAGATTGGCACCGTTGTCGCACACCACTTTACCAACTGTCAAATTGAGCAGGGTTAGCCACTGATCGGCCTGTGACCGCAGAGCTGAAAGCGGTGCAGGACCGGTGTGGCTCTTGGCTTCACGGCACAACAGCCGCAGCACAGCATGGCAACGTCTCACCTGGCACGTCGTATAAATTCTGGGGAGCTTGGGGGGCGCAGCGGAAGAGGTGGTAGCAGTGGAAAAGGAGGAGTCAGCTGAGGAAGAGATGGAGGAAGGAGGAGGAGAAGAGGCCGGCCTGCATGCAATCCGTGGCGGTAACACCAAATCCACACGGGTGCCACGGGTACATGCTTGACGGCCGTCAGAAGGTTCACCCAGTGGGCAGTAAAAGTTATGTGCCTTCCCTGCCCGTGTTTGCTAGACCACGTGTCTGTGGTCAGATGTATCATGGCACCGACACTGTGCACCAGAGATACATTCACTTGCCGCTGAACGTGGCCATATAGCTCCGGGATGCCCTTCTGGGAGAAATATTTCCTTCTGGGGACCTTCCATTGCGGTGTGCCAATGGCCACAAATTTTGTAATGGCCTCCGAGTCCACCAGTTTATATGGCAGTAGTTGGTGGGCTAGCAGTTCTGACAAGCCAGCGGTCAGCCGTTGGGCAAGAGGGTTATCCGGCGTCATCAACTTTTTTCACTCGAACATTTGGGCCACGGAAGCCTGCCTTGTGCCAGATGAACGCAACGACGGCACAGTGGAAGGTGGAGTGGAGGACAACTGAGAGGAGAGAGAAGAGGCAGGACGTGGAGCGCCGGGAGTGTGGCTTTGTGGGTTCTGATGGTGTTGCTACCACTGGGCTCGGTGATGGGAGGCCAGGTGCCTTCTTAAGGCGGTCGACCCTAGGTGAGTGTTGGGCTTACCGCGACTTATGCGTTGACAGCACAGGCTGCAGATGGCAACACTATTGTCAGGAGCGGACACGTTAAAAAATCCCACACTGCGGAGCTATGTGCCGGCTTCCTGGGAGCGCCAGATGTGACCGTGCATGGTGGATGGCTCGCTCCAGATACATTTGCAGTCTGGTTTTTACCTCCTGTGCCCTGCGAGTTCTGCCTGCTTCTCCTCCTTCTCTTCCCTCTCTGCTGCTCTGTCTCTCCCTCTGAACTCCCCTCCTCTTCCTCTCTTGTGGGCACCCATGTGACGTCCATACCCACGTGACGTCCATCGACATGTCATCATCGTCACCTTCACCACCACTGACATTAGAGACCTCGGAGCAGGCAGCAACAGCGGGGACCTCCCTCCTTGGGCTGATCTGGGTACTGTCGTCAGACCGCTGGGTGGTGGCCGTTGCTACCTCCTCATCCGATGTCAAGAATGGCTGCGCATCGGTAAGGTCTGAGAATGGATGGGAAAATAATTCCTCTGACTCGAGTGGAGGGGCTATGGTGGTGGTGTCTTTGGGGGTGCACACAGCAGAGAGTGAGGAGGGGGCAGATACAGAGGATGAGGAGGGTGCAGAAGCCGAAGGCTGAGTGAGACACTCAACCAACTCTGGTGCGTCCTTTGACGTAATCGCGCGCACCTTCTGCAACATCCCACTTAGGCTCCGGCCTGGTGCACCTGCCCGACCCCTACCACCCCTGCGGAATGGCCTGCCTCTTCCTCTGCCTGTCATTTTCTAAATGACCCAGAGACAAAAGTCCCTATAGAAGAGCAGTGTTTGTGGAAAAAGGTATATCGCAGGCCTCAGGTGAAACTCAAAATATTAGAATATCGAGCAAAAGTCCATTTATTTCAGTAATGCAACTTAAAATTAGAATTTTGTGAAAAGGTTGAATATTCTCGGCTCAAAGTGTCACCTCTGGTCAGCTAAGTAATCCATACCCCCTGAGCAACGGGGACCTGAGATTGAGACTTCGGGGTTTCATAAGCTGTAAGCCGTAATCATCCAGATTATACCAAATAACGGCCTGAAACATCTCGCTTTCCATGTAATGAGTCTCATATAGTAGTCTCACCTTTTAAGTTGCATTACTGAAATAAATGAACTTTGCAGAATATTCTAATTTTTTGAGTTTCACCTGTACATCGCACCCCTCAATCAGTATTTGGTGGAAGCAGGTGTATCGCAGCCCTGCCTCAATCAGTTATTTTGGTAATATCACACCCGTTGCAATTAGTTACTCCAATAGCGTTTGCCCCTCTGTGTACCTGCAGTATCGCAGCAGAACCGCACACGACTGCCGCACAATACAATCCACTATAATATACCGTCTAACATAGAAAGCATATTATCAGTATATCGCACCCTCTGTGTATCACGCCTATCAATAGCACACCTATACCCGTCCTTAGAAGGACTTTTGTGGCCCTATTATCTCCAAATGTTCATATGTTCGTTGCGAAACGACCGCCGGGTGAACCGCAAGGCCATCTCTACCAGTCACATCCAAAGCTACTTTCAAAACTTTGAAATCCTAAAGGGAACCCTCCAGGGAAACCCCATAGACTGTGTTATGCTCAGCGCGGGGGGGGGCCGAACGCTGTGGTGATCCGCCCCCGCGGACCCCTCACAGTGGATTCAGGGTGTGTCCCTACACAGTCTGCAATTACCAGCACTTATTGGACAGTCAGACCGCGCAGAGACAAGGGGAATGGTAACGCACATTCCAAGAGGAATAACAGAGGAAAGACTCAGCACAGAGCCATGGAGCAGACGCACCGGAGTACGAGGATTTGCCAAAGCAGACATGTCAGGGTTGGTCCTCAAGCGGTACTGGGCGCCCACTTTTGGGCTTTCAGAGGCGCTGTTCATTCTTCTCCCCCTCACAGAACAGACGGCGACAGATGCTCGCTACATTATTTGGTGCTTTGCTCAATTGCATCAAGTTCTTGAATTTTCTGGATTTTTATTGAATTTTGGGTCAAGTTATCTAAAATGTATTCAAAATTTGGAAACAAAAATGATCTAAACTCTTCTTTCCCTTCCAGATATTGACTCGGTGGATCAACATGTCCATTCATGCAGCTTTTGGGATCCACCCTGAAGAGGACCTGCGTCAGCACTGAACCTGAGAACGTGATGGAGATATTATTGTAGACACAGGACCCGAGTGTCCGACCGGAAGAAACATGGAGAACGGCACCAAACTGGACAGTCCCACTAACATCTCCTTGGCCAACAAGGACGTCGTTTCCACCATGATCGAGTACAAAGCCATCTCTGTGTTTCTTGTGCTGTTGATTTGTGGCGTTGGTATAATCGGGAACATTATGGTGGTCCTGGTGGTCTTCATAACTCGGGACATGAGAACCCCCACCAACTGTTATCTGGTCAGCCTGGCAGTGGCTGACTTGATGGTCCTGGTGGCAGCTGGACTGCCCAATGTATCAGACAGCCTGGCGGGAACATGGATATACGGGCACGCTGGATGTCTCGGGATAACCTACTTCCAGTATTTAGGGATCAACGCCTCCTCCTGCTCCATCACGGCCTTCACCGTTGAAAGGTAAGTGTGCATTTGACATTACAGAAATGGTGGCGGAACTACAAGTCCCAGCATGCCCTGACAGCTAGGAGACACTGGTTGGAGACCATTGTCCCCAAAATGTGGCAGACAGCTTCTTAACGCCACAGCCACCACTAGGAGGCGCTAACTCCTTACTGTGTTATCATGCACAATCAGTATACGGTGCACTCCCCCAAGCGGTGGCCACGGGAATGCTCTGCTATAGCTATGCAGGGGATCTGGAGCTCTGTATCAGGATAAAGACATGCCCCCCATGATTCCCTGACCCAGTGGCTCCCAGGGTGGCTGCAGCGTCCCGGCTTCACCTATATCTGCATCCAGAGGACACTGATAAGACTGACTAGAATGATGAAGCCGTCAGCTCCATCATTGCCCCGCTAACAGGGACTCGGGCACAGCCAGGAGTGACGCAGTGATGTCATCGCACCCGCTGTGCCCAGCCACAGAAGAGCAGACCTGCTCCCCTCCATTAGTCATGTCAACATGGGGTACTAAGAATACGTTACTCTGTGTGGGGGCATCACCAGGTGTGGCACTAAGGGGGCATCATGGTGTAGGTGGGCATCAAGGGGGCATCATGGTGTGTGCGTGGTCATGAAGGGGGCATCATAGTTTGTGTGGGCATGGAGAGGGAATCATGGTGTGTGCGGGCATGAAGAAGGCATCCTAGTGTGTGCGGACACTAAGGGGGCATCATAGTGTGTGCAGGCACTAAGGGGGTATCATAGTGTGTGTGGACACTAGGGGGCATCATAGTTTCTGCGGGCATGAAGGGGGTATCATAGTGTGTGTGGGCATGAAGGGCGCATCATAGTTGGTGTGGGCATGAAGGGGGTATCATAGTGTGTGCAGGCACTAAGGGGGTATCGTAGTGTGTGTGGACACTAGGGGGGCATCATAGTTTCTGCGGGCATGAAGGGGGTATCATAGTGTAGACATGGCGCCAGCCCAGACGTTGGTTGGAGGTCCCGTATCTCCGGGCAGGCGGTTGCTCCACTGGGTGCAATGTCTGGAGGTCGGAGTTTGACCTCATTAAAGTTAGAGCTCAGAGTTGAGTCATTGGTACACATGGCCATGTTCTCTGTCCTTCCTCTCCAGGTACATTGCCATTTGCCACCCTATGAAAGCGCAGACAGTGTGCACGGTGTCCCGCGCCAAGCGCATCATCGCCGTCGTCTGGGTCTTCACCTGCATTTACTGCATGCTGTGGTTCTTCCTCGTGGACATTCAAGTGAACAGGAACCAGCATGTGGAATGCGGCTACAAAGTCTCCCGCAACCTCTACCTGCCCATTTACTTCACCGACTTTGCCATCTTTTACGTGATCCCGCTGTTCGTGGCCACCATCTTGTATGGGCTGATTGGTCGCATCCTGTTTCTCAGTCCAATCCCCAGTCACCCTGAGAGCGGCACGGAGAGATGGAGGGAGAAAAGCAGCAAGGAAAAAAACGGGGCTGAATCCGACAGCAACAGGATGAATAACCGAAACCGACCTAAGGGGGCGCTATCCTCCAGGAAACAGGTACGTCCTCCCCCCTGAGAATGGCCGCCAGTACTACAAAATGCTGTTACCCCAGGGGCGCTCTGAGCGACGGCTGATGGGTCCAGGGCTGGGAGGTCTCTGTGTCCTGTCAAAAGATAGAGCTGGGTGGGGTTCCCCTATAAATGGCTATCAAATCAGAAATCTGTGACGAGGCTGATTAGGGCGCCCCTACAGGTAGCAGCTTGTGCCACGCGAGCGAGAACCACTGGAGATTTCAGGACACGTGGCTTGTATGAGTGAAGCACATAAAGACCAAAGCCAATTCATGGTAGAACCGCACGTGATCGCGGCACAAACCGCCAGGAGTTGGAGCAGCTGGGAGTCACAACCTGACAGTAGCGGTGCGGTCGGACCCGTCTGTAGAGGCATGTTCTCCGGGTACGGCCACGTGGCGCCAGCACGCTGCAGACTGATGTGCAGGAGCAGCAAAATGTCATCCGCACAATACGGAAAAATCCCCCGGTAAATGTCAATCAGCACGAAAACTCTGCCCCTCAAAACTCTTCTTCTTCTCCCTCCATCGTTCTGACTCAGTCCCCACCATCAGGAAGTGAGAAACCCTTACTGAGAAGGAAAAACTAGCATCTCACATTGACATAAGTCTTCAGCCCCTTTACTCGGGACATAAGTATTCACACCCTTTACTCAGGACTGTTGAAGCCCCTTTACTCAGGAGATAAGTCTTCAGCCCCTTTACTCAGGAGATAAGTCTTCAGCCCCTTTACTCAGGAGATAAGTCTTCAGCCCCTTTACTCAGGAGATAAGTTTTCACACCCTTTACTCAGGAGATAAGTCTTCAGCCCCTTTACTCAGGAGATAAGTCTTCAGCCCCTTTACTCAGGAGATAAGTCTTCAGCCCCTTTACTCAGGAGATAAGTCTTCAGCCCCTTTACTCAGGAGATAAGTTTTCACACCCTTTACTCAGGAGATAAGTCTTCAGCCCCTTTACTCAGGAGATAAGTCTTCAGCCCCTTTACTCAGGAGATAAGTCTTCAGCCCCTTTACTCAGGAGATAAGTCTTCAGCCCCTTTACTCAGGAGATAAGTCTTCAGCCCCTTTACTCGGGACATAAGTCTTTAGCCCCTTTACTCGGGACATAAGACTTCAGCCCCCTTTACTCGGGACATAAGTCTTCAGCCCCCTTTACTCGGGACATAAGTCTTCAGCCTCTTTACTTAGGACATAAGTCTTCAGCCCCTTTACTCGGGACATAAGTCTTCAGCCCCCTTTACTCGGGACATAAGTCTTCAGCCTCTTTACTTAGGACATAAGTCTTCACACCCTTTACTCAGGACTGTTGAAGCCCCCCTGGCAGTGATTCCAGCCTCCAGTCTTCTTGGAGATGATGCCACAAGGTTTGCACCTGGATTTGAGGATTTTCGGCCGTTCTTCTCTGCAGATCCTCTTCTGCTCATTTGGATTTCAACATGTTCAATATTTTAGTTCTTAGGGAAATAAGCCTCTAATGCCATTTACAATACATGCGCACTCAGCCGAGGGTGCGTGTGTATAGGACAGCCAAGACAGTTCTCTTCAATGTATGGTCAGCTTTACTGTATACTGAAAGAGAATCTCCATCGGTCATCCCTGTTCCCACCGCCGTCCCACCACATCCAGTGGTCTCCTGTTCAGCCAATAGTCCTGCTTCTGTTCACCGTCTGGATCATAGACTCTTTAGCTTTGGTGACTGCATGTCATCTATCAGAGCCTATAATGAGCCATAGATACAGGTGTAAGGCCCAGGAGAGGCGGCAGAGCGTCCTCTGTGCAGCAGCATGCAGCATGTCCCAGGCAGTAAACTCCCGCCCACTTCAGTGAGGGGCAGAGGTGATTGGCTGCTAATAGTCTGACGTCATCTACAGGAAGCAGGTGATGCACCGGAGTATGCGCATCTTCAGCGCCTGCCCTATATTGGTGACTGAAGAGCATCACTATCCTCTTAGTTATGCTTTTTATGACAGTCTTTCCGGTGCCGATCCGTCTTCTGAAACCTCCCAGCCAAACGTTCCCCCAGTATGACATGAATGGAACGCTTTTTCCAGAGCTCCAGCCTTGCAATCACGCTGAATCCACAGACAGCAGATGATGTGCAGCAGCTTATACTCCGCGACACAAAGCCTGCAGCAGCTTATACTCCGCGACACAAAGCCTGCAGCAGCTTATACTCCGTGACACAAAGCCTGCAGCAGCTTATACTCCGCGACACAAAGCCTGCAGCAGATTATACTCCGCGACACAAAGCCTGCAGCAGCTTATACTCCGCGACACAAAGCCTGCAGCAGCTTATACTCCGTGACACAAAGCCTGCAGCAGCTTATACTCCGCGACACAAAGCCTGCAGCAGCTTATACTCCGCGACACAAAGCCTGCAGCAGCTTATACTCCGTGACACAAAGCCTGCAGCAGCTTATACTCCGTGACACAAAGCCTGCAGCAGCTTATACTCCGTGACACAAAGCCTGCAGCAGCTTATACTCCGCGACACAAAGCCTGCAGCAGATTATACTCCGCGACACAAAGCCTGCAGCAGCTTATACTCCGCGACACAAAGCCTGCAGCAGCTTATACTCCGCGACACAAAGCCTGCAGCAGCTTATACTCCGCGACACAAAGCCTGCAGCAGATTATACTCCGCGACACAAAGCCTGCAGCAGCTTATACTCTGCGACACAAAGCCTGCAGCAGCTTATACTCCGCGACACAAAGCCTGCAGCAGCTTATACTCCGCGACACAAAGCCTGCAGCAGATTATACTCCGCGACACAAAGCCTGCAGCAGCTTATACTCCGCGACACAAAGCCTGCAGCAGCTTATACTCCGTGACACAAAGCCTGCAGCAGCTTATACTCCGCGACACAAAGCCTGCAGCAGCTTATACTCCGCGACACAAAGCCTGCAGCAGCTTATACTCCGTGACACAAAGCCTGCAGCAGCTTATACTCCGCGACACAAAGCCTGCAGCAGCTTATACTCCGCGACACAAAGCCTGCAGCAGCTTATACTCCGGGACACAAAGCCTGCAGCAGCTTATACTCCGCGACACAAAGCCTGCAGCAGCTTATACTCCGCGACACAAAGCCTGCAGCAGATTATACTCCGCGACACAAAGCCTGCAGCAGCTTATACTCCGCGACACAAAGCCTGCAGCAGCTTATACTCCGTGACACAAAGCCTGCAGCAGCTTATACTCCGCGACACAAAGCCTGCAGCAGCTTATACTCCGCGACACAAAGCCTGCAGCAGCTTATACTCCGCGACACAAAGCCTGCAGCAGCTTATACTCCGCGACACAAAGCCTGCAGCAGCTTATACTCCGCGACACAAAGCCTGCAGCAGATTATACTCCGCGACACAAAGCCTGCAGCAGCTTATACTCCGTGACACAAAGCCTGCAGCAGCTTATACTCCGCGACACAAAGCCTGCAGCAGCTTATACTCCGCGACACAAAGCCTGCAGCAGCTTATACTCCGTGACACAAAGCCTGCAGAAGCTTATACTCTGCGACACAAAGCCTGCAGCAGCTTATACTCCGCGACACAAAGCCTGCAGCAGCTTATACTCCGCGACACAAAGCCTGCAGCAGCTTATACTCCGCGACACAAAGCCTGCAGCAGCTTATACTCCGGGACACAAAGCCTGCAGCAGCTTATACTCCGCGACACAAAGCCTGCAGCAGATTATACTCCGCGACACAAAGCCTGCAGCAGCTTATACTCCGCGACACAAAGCCTGCAGCAGCTTATACTCCGCGACACAAAGCCTGCAGCAGCTTATACTCCGCGACACAAAGCCTGCAGCAGCTTATACTCCGCGACACAAAGCCTGCAGCAGCTTATACTCCGCGACACAAAGCCTGCAGCAGCTTATACTCCGCGACACAAAGCCTGCAGCAGCTTATACTCCGCGACACAAAGCCTGCAGCAGATTATACTCCGCGACACAAAGCCTGCAGCAGCTTATACTCCGTGACACAAAGCCTGCAGCAGCTTATACTCCGCGACACAAAGCCTGCAGCAGCTTATACTCTGCGACACAAAGCCTGCAGCAGCTTATACTCCGTGACACAAAGCCTGCAGAAGCTTATACTCTGCGACACAAAGCCTGCAGCAGCTTATACTCCGTGACACAAAGCCTGCAGCAGCTTATACTCCGCGACACAAAGCCTGCAGCAGCTTATACTCCGTGACACAAAGCCTGCAGCAGCTTATACTCCGCGACACAAAGCCTGCAGCAGCTTATACTCTGCGACACAAAGCCTGCAGCAGCTTATACTCCGCGACACAAAGCCTGCAGCAGCCCATACTCTGCGACACAAAGCCTGCAGCAGCTTATACTCCGCGACACAAAGCCTGCAGCAGCTTATACTCCGTGACACAAAGCCTGCAGCAGCATATACTCTGCGACACAAAGCCTGCAGCGGCTTATACTCTGCGACACAAAGCCTGCAGCGGCTTATACTCCGCGACACAAAGCCTGCAGCAGCTTATACTCCGTGACACAAAGCCTGCAGCAGCTTATACTCCGCGACACAAAGCCTGCAGCGGCTTATACTCCGCGACACAAAGCCTGCAGCGGCTTATACTCCGCGACACAAAGCCTGCAGCAGCTTGTACTCCGCGACACAAAGCCTCTGATTGTGCATATGGTTCGTTCAGATCCTGTTCTCATCTCTAATTAACAAGGTTCATTGAAGTGTAGTTAACCGCCATTGATTTCTGCTCCTCATTTGGTGGTTGAGCTCAGCAAGGTCGTCTGCGTTACTTCCACAGAAAAAAAGATTGATTTTTAGGCAAGAATAACTGAACAGAAGCAGAGAATACAACCCTGCCCCCTCCAGACCAATCTATAAAAGGGGTTGTCAAAGCATATGGCGTTAAACTGTATATGGACGTCATGGAGGGGGTCACAGCCACATATCAGTCCAGTGGTCAGAATGTAATACTGCACCTCCCCTGTAGAGGCCGCTGCAGGATATGGGATCTGCCACAGTCAGCGTATTGTACGGGCAGGGACACGGGTACCTGGGCCTCCTCCATCTAACCGGGGCAGAGCAGCAGCCATACTTTGTTTTTGAAGTGATTTTAGTTAGTCCTTATCATAGACTCCAAACACATCCAGAGCTGCTCTCGAAACTCTGCTGGTTTCCTTGGAAACGGACAGTGGCATAGCTACACCTCAGCTGCCAGTTATATCACCAGATTACTCACCTTCCACAATGCACTGCTCTCTGGGAACTGAAAAGCCGGTGAGCTGTAAATGCAGCTCTGGATGTGACTGGAGTCTTGGGTGTAATTCAAAAATATCAGTGCAAAAAATAAGTAAATAAATGGATGTACAAGAATAATGGTAAAATATTGTATAATGAAATCTTCTGCGGCTTTCTCATATAGTTTGTGTTTCAAGCCTTCATCATTTCAAGACCTCTGCTTGCTTTGAGGCCATTATTATGTACATCCAAAGGCTTAAAAGCAAATACTTGCAGGATAACAGGCTGAACTGGATGGACAAATGTCTTTTTTCAGCCTTTTATACTATGTCACTATGTTACTTCTCACAGCTGAAGATTTGCTACAGTTGTATCCAGTCCTCTGTGGACTGATCACAATAGAAACACAAAGCTCCATCTGCCCTGATAGTTTGTTACAATGTATCAGTCTGGATACCTTTAGCTGTGAGCAGTTTAGGTCCAGGACAGTTTCCAGTCTTTAGCTGTGAACTGTTCACCCATATTGACAGCAAGCAGAGATCTTGGAAATCGTGAATGCACTAGAGCACAGGTCTGCAGACCTTTTCATTACACAATGAAGACTCTTCTGTTATATAAAAGGATGAGCTTTTAACCCCCTATCCTCTGACGGTCGTAGTAAGCAGATTATGAAGCGCGCCCGCAGTGTCTTCTGCGCGGTGTCCACCTCTTCATGTCATTTATGATAAGAATTAGAAGAATGTGGCTCCAGGAACACACAATGTAATAGCCAAGGACTCAGGCCCGAGAACGACTGGCGCGTTTCATTCACGTTACTGATGTCACAGCCATTCTTCAGGCAGACAAAACCGTCCTCAGCTTGTAAGAGAAGGATTTAAAGGGACAGTCCACTCACTGCTGCCAGGGTGTGTGATCTGGGGTATAAGGCCCACAGTCCCAGCGCCGATGATGATGGGGGTAATAGTTGTGTCGCTCTTCTATGTGACCAGGCTGTAGGGTGAGGAGAGGGTCCAGCACGGGGTGTCCTGGCATACAGTATGGGGCCCCCCGTAGCTGATGGATTGTATGATAACATAATCATCTCCTCATATCATCAGAGGAGCCCTGCCATTCCTCTGTGCCTGGCACCGTACCCGCTGCCCACATCCCCCCACATATACTCTCCGCAGTGAGGGGCTGCATGGAGAACAGTCGGATTCTGCAGCATTCAGTGGACGACTTCCAAAATCCTGAGACAAATATTACTGTATGATCATTGCCTCATAACTGGGCAGCCCCGGGGGATAGCCGACCCTCTGGGTCCAGACAGCCCTGCAGTCAGAGACTCTCACTATGGCTGTAGGGTGGTCCCTGGGGGTCCTAGACGCGCTGTACATGGGGACCACTGGGGCATATCTAGAGTTGAGACCCAAGAGCATCAAGCCTTTCCTGCTCCTTCTTCCTCATGTGATTGAGCTTATTCCTGCTGGGGCGACATGATCTCATTCTACGGGCCTCATGCACACCACCGCATGTTGCATCTGCCTCCGAACCACACACAGACAGGTCCGCAGAAAAAACGGACATCACATGGATGTTACCCATGCGCTGCCACATCTGCATGTCCATCCCGTAAATGATAGAACATGTCCTATTCTGACCTCCATGATGTATTCTGCAGTGAGCTGAGTTATAACCTCCCTTCTGATCCTCAGCTGTGTCATGTGACCAGCACTCTCACTTGTCAAATAACACAGCATCTTACGTGAGGACAAGCAGGACCTTCACAAGACATTTTGGTGCCCTAGGCAGAAGAGGCAAATGGTGCCCCCCACCTCCCCCCGCTCAAATGTAAAACAGCCTAAGAAGACATAAACATTGGCCCCTTTCGGGTTGCATAAGTGCCGTCCGTGTACATGTGACTTCTGAGCCCAGTGATTGGATGCAGAGATCACATGACCGATGATGGGGACCAGTGGGACTTTTACACGACCCTACACGGATGCAGGTTTCAAAACAGAATTTCCACGTGGATTTCTGTGCAGATTTCTCTCCGTTTCTGCACCAAATCCACATGTTATTTGCAGATTTTGTTGCATTGCAAAGGGTCAAATCTGCACTAAAAATCTGCAGCAACAACTGACTAAATCCACAGGGCCGGTCTGCACAGAAAACATACACAAGGGGCACGTGGAATTCCTCCAGTACGGTTTTCTGTGGGCAAAAACTGTACGTAATCAGCAACGAGTGCAGTTCCCCTCACAAAGTAACTTTTTACATTTATTTTACCCAGTCCTGTTTTTAAATATCAGACTTGCGTTCTTGCCAGCGCCACGTCTCCACACACTAATTCCTCTCAGCGCCACGTCTCCACGCACTAATTCCTCTCAGCGCCACAGGGACACGCCTTGGAAGAGCCTAGCCCCATCTCACCTCCCGATCCCCCTCACAATGCCACCCCATGCTGTAAGAGTAAGATTTCTGATTGGCAGATGTGAGATGCCCGTCTCCCCAGGTGGTACCTGCTCTGGGTGTATCCCATCTCTCCAGCGCCATACACCAAGCCCCGCCCCTCCACCAAGCCCCACCCCTTTCCCAGAACTGCAGAGAAGCTTAAAAAGTGGCAAATGGTGCAGATATGTTGTACGCCATGATCTGCAGCTTTTTATGCCATTGATAAATGTCCTCATCGGACTGACGGGAGCTCAGGGAGACTGTAAGTGACTGGTGGTGAGCGCTTCCATCAGTACAATGGGGAGAGCGTTCTTTGGCTGGCTCCTCCACATTGGGAGCCGCTTGTCATGGCTTCTCCCCTGAAGCGAGGCGTAAATGTTCTAAACCTGAGCACCACCTGCATGATCCGGCATCTAACCGCAAAGCACGAGCTGCAGTGGAGTAGACGCCTCAGGAACCATGAAAGATCTGAGGCTCCTCCTGCTTCCTCTTCTGCTGCAGTCTCGGCCTCTTCCTCCCCCTCTGGAGGGACAGTGCCACCTGAGGATGTGACACCACCCCCTCCACCACCATTGTCACCCAGCATCTCCACACTGTCCCATGGAAGCGTTCAGCTTTCCATCCCCCAAACACTGGAGCAGAAGAGGAAGTACCCCCCTACTCTACCGCATCATCATCCTCCTCTACCGTCTCCTCATCCTCCTCTACCGCATCCTCATCCTCCTCTACCGTCTCCTCATCCTCCTCTACCGTCTCCTCATCCTCCTCTACCGTCTCCTCATCCTCCTCTACCGCATCCTCATCCTCCTCTACTGCATCCTCATCCTCCTCTACCGCATCCTCATCCTCCTCAGGCAGAGGGAGACGACAGCAGGCAGTTCTGACACTCCTCTGTTTGGGGGAAAAACCCCACACCGCCGTTTCCCGTCTCGATTCCTGCCATAGACATAGCAGCAGCAGGAAGAGAGACAGGAGACGGCACCAGCACACTGCGCGCCGTCTCCTCATACAGCTGATATGATATTGATGACCTATCCTGGGGACCCCCTTAATTTGTCAACAAATTCCTAACCTTTGTTCTTCCTCTGAACATTTTGTATCTACAAAGCTCATCCAAATATCTAAGGACCTATTTCTATTGGAATCCATCTTCATCTGTCTGTCTGTCTCTCCAATACCTATCTATGTGTCCATTCTTCTATCTATTTATCTCTGTAATATCTAGCTATCCATCTAGATACAAACCTTATGGTAATACTGTATATGAATAGCCCCATGTAAATACTATACAAACATAACAATGACATCACTGGTTCTGATGTCATCATAGAAGTCCATTAGGCAGATATGTTATACGGGATGATGGGATTTCTAGTAACTTCTCCATGATGCCTCTCAAGCCCTGTATGAAATATCCACACTTCTTTGCCTTTGATGTGTCTTTCTCTACCTTCTTTGTAGGTTACTAAGATGTTGGCGGTGGTGGTCGTTCTCTTTGCTCTTCTCTGGATGCCCTATCGGACTTTAGTTCTAGTGAACTCTTTTGTGGAGAATCCATACTTGGACCCCTGGTTCCTTCTGTTCTGTCGCATCTGTGTTTATGCCAACAGTGCCATCAACCCTGTCATCTACAACCTCATGTCTCAGAAGTTCCGCACAGCTTTCAAAAGGTTGTGTAAGTGTGGCCAGGTGGAGACCCAGAGGAGAAACACGTACATGGCCACCACCAACTACAGCATGGTTCGGGATCCCAGCAATGCCAGGCCTGAGAAGAAGGAAATGCCACCACAAGAGAACCCAACCATTGTACCCAAACAATCCGACAAGCCGAAGGTGGAAGGGGAATTATATTACAGCGTTGTCTAAACTCACCGTTTGCTCTAAACTCCATACTACCAGCAAAGGTGAAGATCTACTGTAGGTACAAAAAGCCACTGGTGACTATAGAACCTCAGGGGCGGGGACTCTCAGAGCAGACAAGAAGAGCCAGGATTCTGAACCCCCTGAGAGTCCTGACAATGTGTGCAGCCCATCTTCATGTGAAAGAACATTGTCATAGCGACACAAACATGGCTTCAATATTACCTTGCTTCAGAGCTGTAGATTAGGTCTTAAAATTGGCCCTGTGTGGCCCCAGGTCCCTTCTACTGCCTCTGTTACCATTTCTATAGCTCTTTGGCCTGATGGGGCAGTGGTGTTTCTGTAGGTACATTACAGTGAGTGAGCCACCACGGACACTCCTCAAACACCTGCAGAAGATGGGGCCCTAACTGGTTTTATTATAGGGCCCGACTTCTTCACTGTATGTTCTTGGTGACCAACATTTTGCATCCTCTGACTGCTTTCTATGGTCTTATCTTTATATGAAATGTTTGGTTGTGTAAGTGTCTATGAGAGTCCTTATATTCCTTATATTCAAGATCATAATGGTGCAAATCTCCATAGATCGAGAGAGGGGAGCTCTGCCCATCAGTCTGATTGTTCCATGTCCCCATCTATGAAGAGCTGTTGTAGTTATATGCCACATGTGATCCCTCCCAGCCTTTCTGATTGGATGAGAGGGTGCACAGAGGGAGGGGCTTGTGGGACAAGTCATTTTTCCAGCCCCTGAGGGGCACATTGTGAGGGATTTCAGTGGGTGCACCCTCCATTTTAGATATGAAGGACTGGCGACGGGTCTCAAGGCTTCATGTGGGCAGAGTTATCTTCATGCCTTGGTTTTTGTCCCCCGGGTATATTGTTTTGTCCCCCGTAGCTGATGCCGACCATGATATCTCGGAGACCTGGAAGAAGCCTTGATGTTTTATCCATTGATCTTTCCTGCTCAGCACATGGATCTCTGCTCTTTAGTAAAAAGAGAAATGAACAATTGAAAGGGTTCGATGACGCAGCGGCTGCTGCTTCAGTTCTCTGACGTGAATGACGATTGAAATCCGCACCAGCAGTGAGGCGCTGGACTGCTGGAGGAGGAGGCGCTTAATTTGGTGAGGCTTCCGCCAGCCTCACCACAAATGCTGGTCTTGACAAATGCCTCCGGGCTATGCCTTGTAGGGCTAGCCCAGCTGAATGTAATGGTGGAGATGCCCGTTTAATCCATATGCACATGAACAGTTAAGTGCACCGAGGGCGGGTCCAGGACCTTTCTGTGCACTCCTGCTCCTCTCCCAGCCCCTCCTTCTCTTTCCTGATTGACAGGTTCCTATATAGTCCTCTCACCCGGCTTTGTCAATCAAGGAGAGGGAGGGGCGGGGGTGCACAGAGAGTAATTGGGGGTCCCCACACCCTCAGCCAGGGGCGTAGCTATAGGGAAAGCCACTGCTTTGGGGCCCGAACTCAGAAGGGGCCCATCCAGGAGGAGGATTATATACAGAGACATTGTAGAAAACGGACGGAGCGGTTTCCGGGCCTCGTCAGAGAGAGCGATCTTGAATAGCCACAGAAGTGGGGGTTGAGAAGAATTTGCTAGGGTGGGGGGCCCTATTAAAATATTTTCTGAGGGGCCCAGTCATTTCTAGTTACACCACTGCCGTCAGCACAAAGCATCAATGACGGCATAATGTATAATGTACAGTCTACTGATAGTTTGTTACAGTGTATCAGTGCAGGCAAGCCTTCTAATATGCCCAGTTCTAGCCCCTGGATGGAAAGAGGAATGTTCCTGTTCGCTGCAGGAGTCTCCTTGATGCAATGATTAGGATTTATTTGCAGACGGCCGGACGCCCCTTTAGCAGCAGACCATCGTCTGGTTCACTCCGAGCCTTTCACACTGAATCTTACGTATTAAGGCTACATGCACACGTCCGCAAATTGCTGATCTGCAAAAAAGGATGCCATCCGTTGTTTTTTTTGCAGATCCATTGTAACAAACGGACAAGAATAGGACATGTTCAATCTTTTTTGTTGGGCTACTGAATGGACATACGGATGTGGACAGCACACGGTGTGTTGTCCTCATTTTTTGTGGACCCACTGAAATTAATGGGTCCGCATCCTATCCACAAAAAAAACGGAACGGACACGGAAACAAACAACGTTCGTGTGCCTGTAGCCTACTTGATGTCGCCTGTCAGATTATAGATATCGCTCATCATGGTGAATAGCAATAATCCGGGGGTCCAGGAGAGGTGGTTGTACAGCTTCCTTCTGTTCTTGGGGGATGGGTCAAAATTTGATGAAGTCATTTTTCCTAGATAAGTGGCACCATCCCCTTCCATGGACAGTCATAGGTACATATCCTGCGCAGCGCACCCTGTCCCTTCATACAACATCACATTAGACCGATCCCATGAGGGGCTGCGCAGTCACACGGCTTACACTATACACAAGACCCACTTTGTGCAAGGAAATGTCAATGTCACACGGCTATTCATTGACAGTTATCAGAGGTGCATATACTGGATTTGACATGAACAGAAAAGTTAGTGAACCCTTTGGAATGACCTGGAGTTCTGCACTGTTTACTAATGTGGACTGATTGTATCTAAGACACAATGTGACGGAATCAAACAGAGCGTCTCAGGTGACACCATTACGCTGGGTTCACACCTAGGCGTTTCTCAAACGCGCGTTTCTATGCGCGTTTTTGTCGCGAGTTTTTATGCGTGTTTTTTTAAATAGTGAACGCGCGTTTGGGTGATTGACAGCAGTGTTGTCCAAAGAGTCTATGGCCCAAACGCGCGTCAAACGCGCCAAAAAAAGCTCCTGTACTTGTTTGAGCGTCGGGCGTTTTACAGCGCGATCGTACGCGCTGTAAAACGCCCAGGTGAGAACCATTCCCATGGGGAATCATTGGTTTCTCTGTGTTGAGCGTTTTACAGCGCGTAGGAACGCGCTGTAAAACGCTCAGGTGTGAACCCAGCGTTAAGGAAGCTGCAGCTCTGAGAAAAATCCTTGTGTCCTGCGTCAAATATGTACAAATGCAGAGCGCTATGGATGGGGGGAAAAGAACTCTGCACCCCAACACCAAAATAGCCCTTCTGTGACGCATGGTCATAGGTGCATCATGGATTAGGGCTGGTGGAGGGGCCTCATAGTTTGGGGCTGTGGATGGGGCATCATAGTTTGGGGCTGGTGGAAGGGCCTCATAGTTTGGGGCTGGTGGAGGGTACATCATGGCTTTGGGCTGGTGGAGGACCCTCATAGTTTGGGGCTGGTGGAGAGTACATCATGGCTTTGGGCTGGTGGAGGACCCTCATAGTTTGGGGCTGGTGGAGAGTACATCATGGCTTTGGGCTGGTGGAGGGGCCTCATAGTTTGGGGCTGGTGGAGGGGCCTCATAGTTTGTGGCTGGTGGAGGGGCCTCATAGTTTGGGGCTGGTGGAGGGGCCTCATAGTTTGGGGCTGGTGGAGGGGCCTCATAGTTTGGGCTGGTGGAGGGTACGTCATAGTTTGGGGCTGGTGGAGGGTACGTCATAGTTTGTGGCTGGTGGAGGGGCCTCATAGTTTGGGGCTGGTGGAGGGCCCTCATTGTTTGGGGCTGGTGGAGGGGCATCACAGTTTGGGCTGGTGGAGGGGCCTCATAGTTTGGGCTGGTGGAGGGGCCTCATAGTTTGGGCTGGTGGAGGGGCCTCATAGTTTGTGGCTGGTGGAGGGGCCTCATAGTTTGGGGCTGGTGGAGGGCCCTCATAGTTTGGGGCTGGTGGAGGGTACATCATGGCTTTGGGCTGGTGGAGGACCCTCATAGTTTGGGGCTGGTGGAGAGTACATCATGGCTTTGGGCTGGTGGAGGGGCCTCATAGTTTGGGGCTGGTGGAGGGGCCTCATAGTTTGGGGCTGGTGGAGGGGGCCTCATAGTTTGGGGCTGGTGGATGGGGCCTCATAGTTTGGGGCTGGTGGAGGGGCCTCATAGTTTGGGGCTGGTGGAGGGGCCTCATAGTTTGGGGCTATTGGAGGGGCCTCATAGTTTGGGGCTATTGGAGGGGCCTCATAGTTTGGGGCTGGTGGAGGGGCCTCATAGTTTGGGGCTGGTGGAGGGGCCTCATAGTTTGGGGCTGGTGGAGGGGGCCTCATAGTTTGGGGCTGGTGGATGGGGCCTCATAGTTTGGGGCTGGTGGAGGGGCCTCATAGTTTGGGGCTGGTGGAGGGGCCTCATAGTTTGGGGCTGGTGGAGGGGCATCATAGTTTGGGGCTATTGGAGGGGCCTCATAGTTTGGGGCTGGTGGAGGGGCCTCATAGTTTGGGGCTGGTGGAGGGGCCTTATAGTTTGGGGCTGGTGGAGGGGGCCTCATAGTTTGGGGCTGGTGGAGGGGGCCTCATAGTTTGGGGCTGGTGGAGGGGCCTCATAGTTTGGGGCTGGTGGAGGGGCCTCATAGTTTGGGGCTATTGGAGGGGCCTCATAGTTTGGGGCTGGTGGAGGGGCCTCATAGTTTGGGGCTGGTGGAGGGGCCTCATAGTTTGGGGCTATTGGAGGGGCCTCATAGTTTGGGGCTATTGGAGGGGCCTCATAGTTTGGGGCTGGTGGAGGGGCCTCATAGTTTGGGGCTGGTGGAGGGGCCTCATAGTTTGGGCTGGTGGAGGGGCCTCATAGTTTGAGGCTGGTGGAGGGGCCTCATAGTTTGAGGCTGGTGGAGGGGCCTCATAGTTTGAGGCTGGTGGAGGGGCCTCATAGTTTGGGGCTGGTGGAGGGGCCTCATAGTTTGGGGCTGGTGGAGGGCCCTCATTGTTTTGGGCTGGTGGAGGGGCCTCATAGTTTGGGCTGGTGGAGGGGCCTCATAGTTTGGGGCTGGTGGAGGGGCCTCATAGTTTGAGGCTGGTGGAGGGGCCTCATAGTTTGAGGCTGGTGGAGGGGCCTCATAGTTTGGGGCTGGTGGAGGGGCCTCATAGTTTGGGCTGGTGGAGGGGCCTCATAGTTTGGGGCTGGTGGAGGGGCCTCATAGTTTGGGCTGGTGGAGGGTACGTCATAGTTTGTGGCTGGTGGAGGGGCCTCATAGTTTGGGGCTGGTGGAGGGGCCTCATAGTTTGGGGCTGGTGGAGGGGCCTCATAGTTTGGGGCTGGTGGAGGGGCTTCATAGTTTGGGGCTGGTGCAGGGGCCTCATAGTTTGGGGCTGGTGGATGGGCCTCATAGTTTGGGCTGGTGGAGGGGCCTCATAGTTTGGGGCTGGTGCAGGGGCCTCATAGTTTGGGGCTGGTGGAGGGGCCTCATAGTTTGGGGCTGGTGCAGGGGCCTCATAGTTTGGGGCTGGTGGAGGGGCCTCATAGTTTGGGCTGGTGGATGGGCCTCATAGTTTGGGCTGGTGGAGGGGCCTCATAGTTTGGGGCTGGTGGAGGGGCCTCATAGTTTGGGGCTGGTGCAGGGGCCTCATAGTTTGGGGCTGGTGGAGGGGCCTCATAGTTTGGGCTGGTGGATGGGCCTCATAGTTTGGGCTGGTGGAGGGGCATCGTGGTTTCAGCCTGGTTTAGCAGTAAGACCTCAGTTGTTTAGTAATAAATACAGAAATCCAGGGTTCACTTACCTTTTCTTCTAATTATTTGCTTTTACTTTGAGCAGGTAAATAAATCTTTTCTGCTTGGAAACAAACAGCAGCTGTTGATGGATCCCTGGCTATTTTCATGCATCACCATTGGATCTTACAGTACATAATGGTGTCCGGCAGATTATGGACGGTGGGACGCAGCCAATAACAATGAACACAGAATAATGTGGCTCTAACCAGTTAATATGGCCGCACAGTACTCAGCAGTATAGCGCCTTGCATCACCGCTGGGGCTTGGCCACACCGCGTCACGGTACGCTGGACCCAAAGAATGAGTTTTCTGGTGCGCAGCTGCTTAGGTGATGCCCTCAAGGAATCCGAGCTGAATTATAGCTTTATTTTTTTCCCTGTACACAGAAGATCAGACCGGGGGGACGATAGGGAGGACTGTATCTAGCTGCTCCTCTTTATATGTATTATAACCTGACGTCATGTGACTGTGTACAACCTGCGGCCCTCTAGCTGTTGCGAAACTACAACTCCCAGCATGCCCGGACAGCCTAAAGATATAAACCTACAGCAGGGCATGGTGGGAGTTGTAGTTTTACAACAGCTGGAGGGCCACAAGTAGAACATCCCTGTCATATGTGAATCTGTGTTTTTAAAAATAAAAAGCTTCCTCTGTTACATTCTGTGGGTGTTTATTTCATTTAAAAGGTCCCTTCATTTATTATGTCATGTTACCCCCATTGCACCCCCTCATAGGTTTCCACTGATAGTAGTGTGAACGTTGTATAGTGGAAATGTACACAGTCGACTCCCATTATTCTGACCACTTCCTACTTTCAACTCTAGCAGCGCCTGCTCATGAAAGAAGTCCTGTGTGATGAGAAGGTTCGGTGGGTATGTAAGGGGTGTGATAGGCTGTCTGCACACATATCCCTCAGTGGGTATATAAGGTGTGTGATAGGCTGTCTGCACACATATCCCTCGGTGGGTATATAAGGTGTGATAGGCTGTCTGCACACATATCCCTCGGTGGGTATATAAGGTGTGATAGGCTGTCTGCACACATATCCCTCGGTGGGTATATAAGGGGTGTGATAGGCTGTCTGCACACATATCCCTCGGTGGGTATATAAGGTGTGATAGGCTTTCTGCACACATATCCCTCGGTGGGTATATAAGGTGTGATAGGCTGTCTGCACACATATCCCTCGGTGGGTATATAAGGTGTGTGATAGGCTGTATGCACACATATCCCTCGGTGGGTATATAAGGTGTGTGATAGGCTGTATGCACACATATCCCTCGGTGGGTATGTAAGGTGTGATAGGCTTTCTGCACACATATCCCTCGGTGGGTATATAAGGTGTGATAGGCTGTCTGCACACATATCCCTCAGTGGGTATATAAGGTGTGATAGGCTGTATGCACACATATCCCTCGGTGGGTATATAAGGGGTGTGATAGGCTGTCTGCACACATATCCCTCGGTGGGTATATAAGGTGTGATAGGCTTTCTGCACACATATCCCTCGGTGGGTATATAAGGGCTGTGATAGGCTGTCTGCACACATATCCCTCGGTGGGTATATAAGGTGTGATAGGCTGTCTGCACACATATCCCTCGGTGGGTATATAAGGTGTGATAGGCTGTCTGCACACATATCCCTCGGTGGGTATATAAGGTGTGATAGGCTTTCTGCACACATATCCCTCAGTGGGTATATAAGGTGTGTGATAGGCTGTCTGCACACATATCCCTCGGTGGGTATATAAGGTGTGATAGGCTGTCTGCACACATATCCCTCAGTGGGTATATAAGGTGTGATAGGCTTTCTGCACACATATCCCTCGGTGGGTATATAAGGTGTGTGATAGGCTGTCTGCACACATATCCCTCGGTGGGTATATAAGGTGTGATAGGCTGTCTGCACACATATCCCTCGGTGGGTATATAAGGGGTGTGATAAGCTGTCTGCACATATATCCCTCGGTGGGTATATAAGGGGTGTGATAGGCTGTCTGCACACATATCCCTCGGTGGGTATATAAGGTGTGATAGGCTGTCTGCACACATATCCCTCGGTGGGTATATAAGGTGTGATAGGCTGTCTGCACACATATCCCTCAGTGGGTATATACAGACGTGGACAAAATTGTTGGTACCCTTTGGTCAATGAAAGAAAAAGTCACAATGGTCACAGAAATAACTTTAATCTGACAAAAGTAATAATAAATTAAAATTCTATAAATGTTAACCAATGAAAGTCAGACATTGTTTTTCAACCATGCTTCAACAGAATTATGTAAAAAAATAAACTCATGAAACAGGCATGGACAAAAATGATGGTACCCCTAACTTAATATTTTGTTGCGCAACCTTTTGAGGCAATCACTGCAATCAAACGCTTCCTGTAACTGTCAATGAGACATCTGCACCTCTCAGCAGGTATTTTGGCCCACTCCTCATGAGCAAACTGCTCCAGTTGTGTCCGGTTTGAAGGGTGCCTTTTCCAGACTGCATGTTTCAGCTCCTTCCAAAGATGCTCAATAGGATTGAGGTCAGGGCTCATAGAAGGCCACTTTAGAATAGTCCAATTTTTTCCTCTTAGCCATTCTTGGGTGTTTTTAGCGGTGTGTTTTGGGTCATTGTCCTGTTGCAAGACCCATGACCTGCGACTGAGACCAAGCTTTCTGACACTGGCTAGTACATTTCTCTCTAGAATTCCTTGATAGTCTTGAGATTTCATTGTACCCTGCACAGATTCAAGACACCCTGTGCCAGACGCAGCAAAGCAGCCCCAGAACATAACAGAGCCTCCTCCATGTTTCACAGTAGGGACAGTGTTCTTTTCTTGATATGCTTCATTTTTTCGTCTGTGAACATACAGCTGATGTGCCTTGGCAAAAACTTCGATTTTTGTCTCATCTGTCCACAGGACATTCTCCCAGAAGCTTTGTGGCTTGTCAACATGTAGTTTGGCATATTCCAGTCTTGCTTTTTTATGATTCGTTTTCAACAATGGTGTCCTCCTTGGTCGTCTCCCATGTAGTCCACTTTGGCTCAAACAACGACGGATGGTGCGATCTGACACTGATGTTCCTTGAGCATGAAGTTCACCTTGAATCTCTTTAGAAGTCTTTCTAGGCTCTTTTGTTACCATTCGGATTATCCGTCTCTTAGATTTGTCATCAATTTTCCTCCTGCGGCCACGTCCAGGGAGGTTGGCTACAGTCCCATGGATCTTAAACTTATGAATAATATGTGCAACTGTACTCACAGGAACATCTAGTTGCTTGGAGATGGTCTTATAGCCTTTACCTTTAACATGCTTGTCTATAATTTTCTTTCTGATCTCTTGAGACAGCTCTTTCCTTTGCTTCCTCTGGTCCATGTCGAGTGTGGTACACACCATATCACCAAACAACACAGTGATTACCTGGAGCCATATATATAGGCCCAATGGCTGATTACAAGGTTGTAGACACCTGTGATGCTAATTAGTGGACACACCTTGAATTAACATGTCCCTTTGGTCACATTATGTTCTGTGTTTTCTAGGGGTACCATCATTTTTGTCCATGCCTGTTTCATGAGTTTATTTTTTTACATAATTCTGTTGAAGCATGGTTGAAAAACAATGTCTGACTTTCATTGGTTAACATTTATAGAATTTTAATTTATTATTACTTTTGTCAGATTAAAGTTATTTCTGTGACCATTGTGACTTTTTCTTTCATTGACCAAAGGGTACCAACAATTTTGTCCACGTCTGTAAGAGGTGTGATAGGCTTTCTGCACACATATCCCTCGGTGGGTATATAAGGTGTGATAGGCTGTCTGCACACATATCCCTCGGTGGGTATATAAGGTGTGATAGGCTGTCTGCACACATATCCCTCAGTGGGTATATAAGGTGTGATAGGCTGTCTGCACACATATCCCTCGGTGGGTATATAAGGTGTGATAGGCTGTCTGCACACATATCCCTCGGTGGGTATATAAGGTGTGATAGGCTGTCGATGGTCATGTTCTCTCTATGGAGCCTCCTCCAGCAGCTGTGGGATGCACTGCAGTCAACATGGCTCCAGATACCTGTGACAACCTACCAGGACCTTATGGAGTCACTCCTCGCCCGTCTAGCTGCAGTCGGTGCTGCACATGGCGGATACTCGTTATACTGGATATTCGCTGCTGCTCAGAATAATGGGACTCGACCGGGTATGAATTCCTCCAGGGCCCTCATAATAGTGTAAGAAATGAAGCCCCACAACAGTATCAGACACGGTGTCTCTCCCATAACCGTAAACGTTATAGTGCTCAAAAACATTAACAACCACAATGCCCCAAAACAGCGGTGGACATAGTACCCCCATAACATTGGCAACCATAGTGACCCTGTAACGATGACTTCAGTGGTGCTGGCTGCAATACCAGACACGATCCATAGACCAGGGTGGCGCTGTTGAAGAATACCAGGGAACCCCTTGGAAGGATGACTACAGTGCCCTCTGGTGGCTGCAGGGTTAAAAACCTCAATGAAAAAGTCCCTTTGAAAGCGTCTCCGTGACGTTAGAAAAGAAGAGGCGATCAGAAAACAACATGTAATTAATGAAACAATTCAGAGGCACAACATGAAAGCCAATGACACGGAGCGGCGCCGCCAATCCCCGCACATCCCCGCACACGCTCCTCACTAATTCCCCTAATCGCATTAGTCACACAAATTAAGGGAGTCCGGGAGAGGAAGCATTACCATGTATGAATACACGGGGAGCGGGCCGAGGACCCTGCAGGCTGCGTGCTGCGATATTACATGATGGGAGTTGTGCTGCTGTACAGGCTTAGATACAGCAGCTCAACCAAGGGGATACAGGAGGTGGCATGTGTCACGGGGTCACCAGCAAGTAACTTCACAGGGAGCTCAGCAGACAGTATCACACAGGATAGGATTAGATACACAGCTCAGCAGACTGTATCACACAGGATAGGATTAGATACACAGCTCAGCAGGCAGTATCACACAGGATAGGATTAGATACACAGCTCAGCAGACAGTATCACACAGGAGAGGATTAGATACACAGCTCAGCAGACAGTATCACACAGGAGAGGATAGATACACAGCTCAGCAGACAGTATCACACAGGATAGGATTAGATACACAGCTCAGCAGACTGTATCACACAGGATAGGATTAGATACACAGCTCAGCAGACAGTATCACACAGGATAGGATTAGATACACAGCTCAGCAGACAGTATCACACAGGAGAGGATTAGATACACAGCTCAGCAGACAGTATCACACAGGAGAGGATTAGATACACTGCTCAGCAGACAGTATCACACAGACAGGATTAGATACACAGCTCAGCAGACAGTATCACAAGGATAGGATTAGATACACAGCTCAGCAGGCAGTATCACACAGGATAGAATTAGATACACAGCTCAGCAGCAGTATCACACAGGACAGGATTAGATACACAGCTCAGCAGACAGTATCACACAGGATAGGATTAGATACACAGCTCAGCAGGCAGTATCACACAGGATAGGCATTAGATACACAGCTCAGCAGCAGTATCACACAGGATAGGATTAGATACACAGCTCAGCAGACAGTATCACACAGGACAGGATTAGATACACGCTCAGCAGACAGTATCACACAGGATAGGATTAGATACAGCAGCTCACCAGGGTATACACAGGATTGGATGTAGATACACGGAGCTCAGCAGACAGTATTCACACAGGATAGGATTAGATACACAGCTCAGCAGACAGTATCACACAGGATAGGATTAGATACACAGCTCAGCAGGACAGTATCACACAGGATAGGATTAGATACACAGCTCAGCAGACAGTATCACACAGGATAGGATTAGATACACAGCTCAGAGACAGTATCACACAGGATAGGATTAGATACACGAGCTCAGCAGACAGTATCACACAGGATAGGATTAGATACACAGCTCAGCAGACAGTATCACACAGGAGAGGATTAGATACACAGCTCAGCAGACAGTATCACACAGGATAGGATTAGATACACAGCTCAGCAGACAGTATCACACAGGATAGGATTAGATACACAGCTCAGCAGACGTATCACACAGGATAGGATTAGATACACAGCTCAGCAGACAGTATCACACAGGATAGGATTAGATACACAGCTCAGCAGACAGTATCACACAGGATAGGATTAGATACACAGCTCAGCAGACAGTATCACACAGGATAGGATTAGATACACAGCTCAGCAGGCAGTATCACACAGGATAGGATTAGATACACAGCTCAGCAGGCAGTATCACACAGGATAGGATTAGATACACAGCTCAGCAGACAGTATCACACAGGAGAGGATTAGATACACAGCTCAGCAGACTAGTATCACACAGGATAGGATTAGATACACAGCTCAGCAGACAGTATCACACAGGAGAGGATTAGATACACAGCTCAGCAGACGTATCACACAGGATAGGATTAGATACACAGCTCAGCAGACAGTATCACACAGGATAGGATTAGATACACAGCTCAGCAGACAGTATCACACAGGATAGGATTAGATACACAGCTCAGCAGACAGTATCACACAGGATAGGATTAGATACACAGCTCAGCAGACAGTATCACACAGGAGATAGGGATTAGATACACAGCTCAGCAGACAGTATCACACAGGAGAGATTAGATACACAGCTCAGCAGACAGTATCACACAGGATAGGATTAGATACACAGCTCAGCAGACAGTATCACACAGGACTAGGATTAGATACACAGCTCAGCAGACAGTATCACACAGGATAGGATTATGATACACAGCTCAGGCAGACAGTATCACACAGGAGAGGATTAGATACACAGCTCAGCAGACTGTATCACACAGGTAGGATTAGATACACAGCTCAGCAGCGTACACACGGAGCAGGATGAGATCACACTGCCTCAGCAGTAGTATCACACAGGGATAGGATTAAGATACACAGCTCAGCAGGACAGGCTCACACAGGATAGGATTAGATACACAGTCTCAGCAGACAGTATCACACAGGATAGGATTAGATACACAGTCAGCAGGACAGTATCACACAGGATAGGGATTAGATACACAGCTTCAGCAGGACAGTATCACACAGAGAGGATTAGATACACAGCTCAGCAGTCCAGTATCACACAGGATAGGATTAGATACACAGTCGCCGACATATCACAGGATAGGATTAGATACACAGCTCAGCAGTAGTATCACACAGGATAGGATTAGATACACAGCTCAGCAGACAGTATCAACAGGATAGGATTAGATACACAGCTCAGCAGAAGTATCACACAGGATAGGATTAGATACACAGCTCAGCAGAGCAGTATCACACAGGATAGGATTAGATACACAGCTCAGCAGACAGTATCACACAGGATAGGATTAGATACACAGCTCAGCAGGACAGTGTCACACAGGATAGGATTAGATACACAGCTCAGCATGACAGTATCACACAGATAGGATTAGATACACAGCTCAGCAGACAGTATCACACAGGATAGGATTAGATACACAGCTCAGCAGACAGTATCACACAGGATAGGATTAGATACACAGCTCAGCAGACAGTATCACACAGGATAGGATTAGATACACAGCTCAGCAGGACAGTATCACACAGGATAGGATTAGATACACAGCTCAGCAGACAGTATCACACAGGATAGGATTAGATACACAGCTCAGCAGTCAGTATCACACAGGATAGGATTAGATACACAGCTCAGCAGACAGTATCACACAGGATAGGATTAGATACACAGCTCAGCAGACAGTATCACACAGGATAGGATTAGATTACACAGCTCAGCAGACAGTATCACACAGGATAGGATTAGATACACAGCTCAGCAGACAGTATCACACAGGATAGGATTAGATACACAGCTCAGCAGCAGTATCACACAGGATAGGATTAGATACACAGCTCAGCAGACAGTATCACACAGGATAGGATTAGATACACAGCTCAGCAGGACAGTATCACACAGGATAGGATTAGATACACAGCTCAGCAGACAGTATCCACACAGGATAGGATTAGATACACAGCTCAGCAGACAGTATCACACAGGATAGGATTAGATACACAGCTCAGCAGCACCAGAGTAGATACACAGCCACAGACAGTATCACACAGGATAGGATTAGATACACAGCTCAGCAGACAGTATCACACAGGATAGGATTAGATACACAGCTCAGCAGACAGTATCACACAGGATAGGATTAGATACACAGCTCAGCAGACAGTATCACACAGGATAGGATTAGATTACACAGCTCAGCAGACAGTATCACACAGGATAGGATTAGATACCCAGCTCAGCAGACAAGTATCACACAGGATAGGATTAGATACACAGCTCAGCAGACAGTATCACACAGGATAGGATTAGATACACAGCTCAGCAGACATATCACACAAGGATAGGATTAGATACACAGCTCAGCAGACAGTATCCACACAGGATAGGATTAGATACACAGCTCAGCAGACAGTATCACACAGGATAGGATTAGATACACCAGCTCAGCAGACGTATCACACAGGATCAGGATTAGATACACAGCTCAGCAGGACAGTAATCACACAGGAGAGGATTAGATACACAGCTCAGCAGGACAGTATCACACAGGATAGGATTAGATACACAGCTCAGCAGACAGTACACACAGGATCAGGCTATTAGATACCACAGCTCAGCAGACAGTATCACACAGGATAGGATTAGATACACAGCTCAGCAGACCAGTATCACACAGGATAGGATTTAGATACAACAGCCAGCAGTCAGTATCACACAGGATAGGATTAGATACACAGTCAGCAGACTGTATCACACAGGACAGGATTAGATACACCGTCAGAGACAGTATCCACACAGGATAGGATTAGATTACACAGCTCAGCAGACATATCACACAGGATAGGTTAGATACACAGCTCAGCAGACAGTAGCACACAGGTATGATAGATAACAGCCAGCAGACAGTATCACACAGGATTAGGATTAGATACACAGCTCAGCAGACGTATCACACGGGCACAGGATTAGATACTACAGCCTCCTCAGGAAGTATAACACAGGATATTTTAGATACACAGCCGCAGACTGTATCACAAGGATAGGATTAGATACAAGCTCAGCAGACGTTTCACACAGTAGGCTCAGCAGACAGTATCACACAGGATAGGATTAGATACACGGCTCAGCAGACAGTATCACACAGGAGAGGAATATATACACAGCTCAGCAGACAGTATCACACAGGAGAGGATTAGATACACGGCTCAGCAGACAGTATCACACAGGATAGGATTAGATACACAGCCAGCAGACAGTATCACACAGGGTAGGATTAGATACACAGCTCAGCAGTCAGTATCACACAGGACAGGATTAGATACACAGCTCAGCAGACAGTATCACACAGGATAGGATTAGATACACGGCTCAGCAGACAGTATCACACAGGATAGGATTAGATACACAGCTCAGCAGGCAGTATCACACAGGATAAGATTAGAAATTTGAAAAGAAAAAACTCTAGATAAATTTCCTCCTTTGTGTGTAATTTTCACTGCTGAAAGTTTGTTACAATGTATCCTGTTTAGGCAATGCTAAGGGCACTTTCACACTAGTGTTTTTCTTTCCCGGCGCTGAGTTCCGTCCTAGGGGCTCAATACTGGAAAAGAACTGATCAGTTTTATCCCCATGGATTCTGAATGGAGAGCGATCCGCTCAGGACGCATCAGGACGTCTTCAGTTCAGTCTTTTTGACTGATCGGGCTTTTCAGAAAACCGTAGCATGCTGTATCTTTACCTCCGGCCAAAAATCCTGAACACTTTAACTGAACGCCGGATCCGGCCTTTTTCCTATTGACTTGCATTAACGCCAGATCCGGCTTTTGCATGTTAAACCCGAAAATAAGAAAAAAATAGTTAAAGTCCATAAATGGCGGATCCGTTTTTTCCAATGCATTTTTTCATTGTGATAAAAATCCTGATCAAGATCCAAATATAATCCATTTTCACACGTTTTTCCGGATCCGGCGGGCAGTTGCGGTGTCTGAATTGAACACCGGATTTAAACAACGCTAGTGTGTACATCAAGAGCACAATTCTCTCTTGTATCCTGACTTTGTTACAATGTATCAGTGCAGGCTGTTTATAGAGGATTGCCCAGACTGGACCCAACTGAGACAAACTCTCAGCTCGGAGCAGAGCAGCCAGGACTGACGTAGCGGCCACTGCATGGCTGAGGGACATTCATGCTGCAGCCAGGAGCTGTGGAGTGTGGAAATGCAGCAGATATCCGCAGCTTTCATTCTCCGCCGCAGATATCCGCAGCTTTCATCCTCCGCCGCAGATATCCGCAGCTTTCGTCCTCCGCCGCGGATATCCGCAGCTTTCATCCTCCGCCGCGGATATCCGCAGCTTTCATCCTCCGCCGCAGATATCCGCAGCTTTTAATCTCCGCCGCAGATATCCGCAGCTTTTAATCCCCGCCGCAGATATACGCAGCTTTCATCCTCCGCCGCAGATATCCGCAGCTTTCATCCTCCGCCGCAGATATCCGCAGCTTTCATCCTCCGCCGCAGATATCCGCAGCTTTCATCCTCCGCCGCAGATATCCGCAGCTTTCATCCTCCGCCGCAGATATCCGCAGCTTTTAATCTCCGCCGCAGATATCCGCAGCTTTCATCCTCCGCCGCAGATATCCGCAGCTTTCATCCTCCGCCGCAGATATCCGCAGCTTTCATCCTCCGCCGCAGATATCCGCAGCTGTCACCTCCGCCGCAGATATCCGCAGCTTTTAATCTCCGCCGCAGATATCCGCAGCTTTCATCCTCCGCCGCAGATATCCGCAGCTTTCATCCTCTGCCGCAGATATCCGCAGCTGTCATCCTCCGCCGCAGATATCCGCAGCTTTTAATCTCCGCCGCAGATATCCGCAGCTTTCATCCTCCGCCGCAGATATCCGCAGCTTTCGTCCTCCGCCGCAGATATCCGCAGCTGTCATCCTCCGCCGCAGATATCCGCAGCTTTTAATCTCCGCCGCAGATATCCGCAGCTTTTATCCTCCGCCGCAGATATCCGCAGCTTTCATCCTCCGCCGCAGATATCCGCAGCTTTCATCCTCCGCCGCAGATTTCATCCTCCGCCGCAGATATCCGCAGCTTTCATCCTCTGCCGCAGATATCCGCAGCTTTCATCCTCCGCCGCAGATATCCGCAGCTTTCATCCTCCGCCGCAGATATCCGCAGCTTTCATCCTCCGCCGCAGATATCCGCAGCTTTCATCCTCCGCCGCAGATATCCGCAGCTTTTAATCTCCGCCGCAGATATCCGCAGCTTTCATCCTCCGCCGCAGATATCCGCAGATTTCATCCTCCGCCGCAGATATCCGCAGCTTTCATCCTCCGCCGCAGATATCCGCAGCTTTCATCCTCCGCCGCAGATATCCGCAGCTTTTAATCTCCGCCGCAGATATCCGCAGCTTTCATCCTCCGCCGCAGATATCCGCAGCTTTCATCCTCCGCCGCAGATATCCGCAGCTGTCATCCTCCGCCGCAGATATCCGCAGCTTTTAATCTCCGCCGCAGATATCCGCAGCTTTCATCCTCCGCCGCAGATATCCGCAGCTTTCATCCTCCGCCGCAGATTTCATCCTCCGCCGCAGATATCCGCAGCTTTCATCCTCTGCCGCAGATATCCGCAGCTTTCATCCTCCGCCGCAGATATCCGCAGCTTTCATCCTCCGCCGCAGATATCCGCAGCTTTCATCCTCCGCCGCAGATATCCGCAGCTTTTAATCTCCGCCGCAGATATCCGCAGCTTTCATCCTCCGCCGCAGATATCCGCAGCTTTCATCCTCCGCCGCAGATATCCGCAGCTTTCATCCTCCGCCGCAGATATCCGCAGCTTTCATCCTCCGCCGCAGATATCCGCAGCTTTCCTCCTCCGCCGCAGATATCCGCAGCTTTCATCCTCCGCCGCAGATATCCGCAGCTTTCAACCTCCGCCGCAGATATCCGCAGCTTTCATCCTCCGCCGCAGATATCCGCAGCTTTTAATCTCCGCCGCAGATATCCGCAGCTTTCATCCTCCGCCGCAGATATCCGCAGATTTCATCCTCCGCCGCAGATATCCGCAGCTTTCATCCTCCGCCGCAGATATCCGCAGCTTTCATCCTCCGCCGCAGATATCCGCAGCTTTTAATCTCCGCCGCAGATATCCGCAGCTTTCATCCTCCGCCACAGATATCCGCAGCTTTCATCCTCCGCCGCAGATATCCGCAGCTGTCATCCTCCGCCGCAGATATCCGCAGCTTTTAATCTCCGCCGCAGATATCCGCAGCTTTCATCCTCCGCCGCAGATATCCGCAGCTTTCATCCTCCGCCGCAGATTTCATCCTCCGCCGCAGATATCCGCAGCTTTCATCCTCTGCCGCAGATATCCGCAGCTTTCATCCTCCGCCGCAGATATCCGCAGCTTTCATCCTCCGCCGCAGATATCCGCAGCTTTCATCCTCCGCCGCAGATATCCGCAGCTTTTAATCTCCGCCGCAGATATCCGCAGCTTTCATCCTCCGCCGCAGATATCCGCAGCTTTCATCCTCCGCCGCAGATATCCGCAGCTTTCATCCTCCGCCGCAGATATCCGCAGCTTTCATCCTCCGCCGCAGATATCCGCAGCTTTCATCCTCTGCCGCAGATATCCGCAGCTTTCATCCTCCGCCGCAGATATCCGCAGCTTTCATCCTCCGCCGCTTTCATCCTCCACCGCAGATATCCGCCGCTTTCATCCTCCGCCGCAGATATCCGCAGCTTTCATCCTCCGCCGCAGATATCCGCAGCTTTCATCCTCCGCCGCAGATATCCGCAGCTTTCATCCTCCGCCGCAGATATCCGCAGCTTTCATCCTCCGCCGCAGATATCCGCAGCTTTCATCCTCCGCCGCAGATATCCGCAGCTTTCATCCTCCGCCGCAGATATCCGCAGCTTTCATCCTCCGCCGCAGATATCCGCAGCTTTCATCCTCTGCCGCAGATATCCGCAGCTTTCATCCTCCGCCGCAGATATCCGCAGCTGTCATCCTCCGCCGCAGATATCCGCAGCTGTCATCCTCCGCCGCAGATATCCGCAGCTTTTAATCTCCGCCGCAGATATCCGCAGCTTTCATCCTCCGCCGCAGATATCCGCAGCTTTCATCCTCCGCCGCAGATTTCATCCTCCGCCGCAGATATCCGCAGCTTTCATCCTCTGCCGCAGATATCCGCAGCTTTCATCCTCCGCCGCAGATATCCGCAGCTTTTAATCTCCGCCGCAGATATCCGCAGCTTTCATCCTCCGCCGCAGATATCCGCAGCTTTCATCCTCCGCCGCAGATATCCGCAGCACACGCTGACGTTCTGTGGATTTATATTCCGCGTGTCCAGTTATTTGCAGATTCTGGGGTGGACATTCTTTGAGGTGCATGGACAAGATTTGTGAAATAAACTTGGTGTGGATTTTGCTGCTGCCACATCGGCTGGCCCTCCGCTTCCACACACATAACTGGTGGACAGCAGGACAGACTTCCACCCTCTCTGCAGCAGATGCTGATGTCCACTTTTTGCACGGTTCTGGTGGCTTTCTGCAGGAAGTTTCTGTCTGGTCGCAGCTGTCACTGCATTTCATGGAGATTGCACTGGGAGGAGCAGGAGGATGATGATGATGATTCAGCTGATGGCGGCACCTGGATGCAAAGGAGGAACCCCGACTGCTGCAGTCACAGGTAATAGCTGCTCCTGTCTCTATGTGTGTAGTCTTAGGCCAGGGCTGCACGACGACTGTTTGTCGCAGTAAGGTTGCGTGACCTATTTTATAATGCTAGTCTGCAGTGTCACACGAAACCTATCCAAGATGTTGAGTGCGACACCATAGACTAGCATTATATAATATGTCGTGTGACATTGGTGCCACGTGAATGGCGCAGTCTAGTTGCAGCCTATATGTCGTGTGACGCATGTCGCCTTAGTGGGGGATAGCTGTGTGCGGAGACGGAATCTGCAGCGCTGTAGACATGTGGGTCAGCGCCTTCTGCCCGCGTACAGCTCGATCAACACTCCTTTAGGCTAGGTCTAGACGCGACAATTTTTATAATGGCAGTCTATGGTCGCAGAAAAATCCATCTTGAATGTCGCATGTTGCAGTGCGACACCATAGACGGCCATTATAAAAACTGTCATGCGACAAATGTCGTCGTGTAGACCTAGCCTTAAAGGGCCTTCACCGTTCGCCCCCTGACAGTTTGTATGTTGTGGGCAGGACACTGTTCACATGGGGCGATCTGCTGCCGGTAAATGAAGATGCGATCACCTGGGGGGTACTTGGCTATGCTGCTGTTGTGGTGGTCATTCTCAGTATTTTACAGCTCCCAGTAAATGCTGGTAACCAGTTCTTATCCGTATACCGCGCTGTAGACGTGTGTTACTTATAATCTCTAGCATTTATTATGGTTTCCCAAATTGTCCGTAAAAATTATTGTCTGTCCGTGATTTTGGGGAAAGTTGTCCAGAAAAAAAGAAATTCTGGTTGGCAGCCCTGCTAAGAAATACTGACCAAATACTGACTGTGGGAAAGAGGCCTTAGTCCCAATAATTGGCTTGATCCCTTTTTTTTATTGAATTTTTTTTATTTAAAAGCCCTTTAAAAAAAATGTATCCCCATTCAGATGATCAGGTATTGAACAGGTATTGATCAGGTTTTGGATTTCCTCTCTATGGGACATCAAGCTCTGTCTATATCTGCGTCATTTATATGGGGAGCAGGGCCCCATTCTCATGATCTGTGGAGTTCCAGCGGCAATCCTGGAAATACGCAATAGGGTGAAGTCTTGGGAAAACCCCTTTAAGTTTAGAAGGTGTGGCCCCCCCGGCCCCGTGCATCTCGGAGGCTCCTGCTGTGTGATAAACGCTTTTGTCTAATTTTACGCCACCTCTTATTGACTTACTTTTCATGAAAATTTTGGCGCATTTTAAGCCATGCCCCTCTCGCTGTAATCCATGTGCCCTTACCTACAACACATAATGGGGAACATTTATCAAGCTCGCCTCGGTTTTAGGGCTCACGCACACGACCACTGCCTGTTTTGCAGATCCACAAAATACAGATACCGGCCGCGTGCATTCCGTATTTTGCAGCACGGAACGTCCGACCCATAATAGAACCTTCCTATCCTTGTCCATCATACGGACAATAATAGGACATACAGAAGCGGAAAGCACATGGAGTTAGTTCCATTTTTTTTCTGCAGACCCATTGAAGCGCATGGATCCGGATACGGGCCGCAAAAAAACCAGCACGGAATAAAAATACGTTTCTGTGCATGAGCTCTTAGGGGGGAAATTAGACGGCGCATTGGCTCGTCCGCCTTTCTGTTAGGGCTCATGCACACGACAGTATTTTGCGTTCAGTATACTGGCCGTTTTTTGAGTTCAGTATGTGGTACATATACTGAACCATTAATTTCAATGGTTCAGCAAAAAAAACTGTCTCTGTGTGCGTTCCGTTTCAGTATTTCCGTACCGTGAAAAGATAGAACATGTCCTATTCTTGTCCGCAAATCATGTTCCGTGGCTCCATTCAAGTCAATGGGTCCACAAAAAAAATGGAACACATAAGGAAATGCATCCATATGTCCTCCGTATCCGTTCCATTTTTGCTGAACCATCTATTGAAAATGTTATTCTCAGCCCAATTTTTTCTATGTAATTACTGTATATGGCATACGGAAAAACGGAAAGGAAACAGAAACACAATGGAAACAAAAAATGGAACAAGGGATCCGTAAAACACTAAAAAAGCCATACTGTCGTGTGCATGAGCCCTTAGTGTTTATATAAAGTCCCCCGGCATGAATTAGCGCCCTGCTATTAGTCTGCCCTCTAGTGGCTCTTTATCAGTACGACAGGTTCATATTCACTAAGACTGGTCTAATGAGCATGAAAATGTGGCGCAAGAGAGATGAAATTAGGCGCACGTCTCCATGAAAGTAGGCGAAATGTGGCGCAACCCACCCCTCAGAACAGAGGCAGAAGAGTGTGGGGGCCGAGGGGTGGAGGAGAAATGAGACTCTTTGCGACTAAATCTGGCGCACCTATTTAAATTGGTCGGAAAATAGGCACAAAAGTTATGAATTCATTTAAAAAAATCAAATTAGGTGAATGCGGCGCAAATGCTTCCAAAACAGCCGCATGTTCAGTAGTAAATGTGACAAAAATAAGTAAGACGTAAACCAGCACAGTAGTAAATGAGCCCCAGTAGATCCACTGCACTCAGGATTCTGGAGCGCTTCCCGAATCCTCTCCTACTGTGTTTTGTAGATTTCAGTTTTCATGCATTTGTTTTCAGACCGTTTTTTTTGTCCATTGGAAAGTGCCAAAAAAACGCACATCTTGAGCATACAATAAAAAAAAACATTAGGGCTGATTCACACAACCGTGGTTGGCATGGAGAACAAGGTCCACGTGTCGTCTGCATGTCGACCGCGACTCCCCGGCCCAGACTGACTGCATTGTAGTAATTTCTGGTACAGCCCGTTGATGGTGGGTCCGTTGTTTACATGGCGGTGTGAGCTCTGCACATTGGACCCACCAGCAGATAGGAGCTGACTATCAGAAGTTACGATAATACAGTCAGCTTGGGTCGGGGCGCCACGAGCCACGGCTGGCCTGGGAGACGTGGCCGGCACATGGACCGCGTTTCCTGGGCTCACCACGCTCGTGTGAATCTGCCGTAAGGGCTCGTTAAAATGAAGTGTGAAGCGCGTGCTGTGGAGCGCAAATTGTGGTCCGCAATGCAGGGGCACCGTCCGTGGGGCAGGTGCATGGGGATCGCAGACACTTGAATGGGTCCGCGATCCTTCCGTTCTGCAAAAAGATGGAGCAAGTTCTATCTTTTTGCAGTGTGGAAGCACGGAACCCCAGAAAGCACCCCGTACTGTTCCGGTGTCTGTGTATTGAGGATCTGCACGTGCGGTCCGCAATACGGCAACGCGCAGCACACGCTCGTGTGAACGAGCCCTAACACTGACCTGAACGCCACAACCACTGAAGCGAAGGACCACAGCCTCGAGCGCCACGATGTAGCGGACGTCACAGGAGAAATCCCATAGAACATGTAAAGTGCTCGTGGTGTTGTAGATATCGCTGCGCAGCGCTGACCACATCCCGTGCAGATAACAAGCCAACGCTGATAACAAATTCACTGCAAACCACAGAAGCCGATAAAAATGCAAAAAAAATCCAATTTATGCAGAATCCTATATGTGATGCAGATTATGTGCCAGTCGTCATCGCAATCCGGAGATCGCACCTCCTGTCGCATCTGTCGCATCTGTCGCAGAGACGTGGGGTCGCCCACAGCCCCTCACTAGAGACAGGCCTGCGCATGGACACCAAGAGCAAGGCCTCATGCACACGAACCTTATTTGTTTCCGTGTCCGTTCCGTTTTTTTTGCAGATAGAAAAAAAAATGCAGACAGCACATCGTGTGCTATCCGCATCAGTATGTCCCCCGCAAAAAAATAGAACATGTCCTATTCTTGTCCGTTTTAGGCATTGTTACAAAACGCATACGGTCGTGTGCATGTAGCCTAAGGAAAAGCAATGTTGTCATGATTACGAACCTATTGGTTCAAAACTCGTGGACCAGACTTGCGGTTTCGCACCCATTTTATTAAATGCAGAATTTTATATTGGAACACCACGTTCTACTGCAATACTAATCCCTATGTGATGGCGGTAGGCGCCTACCGTCATCATGCGTAGTGCGAGGACACGCAGGACCAACGCCACGTGCCACAGTGCGGCCGCCATTATCCACCATGACCCTCCCCATCTGGTATTGGTGGAGGGAACACTGACCGGCCTTCATTGTGTCCAGGACGTTGTGGATCCAGTGCCACACACTGCCTGCGCTACACCACGTGCTCCGCAGAGTCTCCAGCAGTTCCATCACCATGAGACTGGATGGGGCCACAGATCTCCCATGTGCAGGAGCCAACCACTACATTGTCTGAACTACGGCTCCAGGTGGAAAGAGCTTAGAACGACCACAGGAGGCTATCCAGTCTCTGACCGCCACCACAGGAGGCTATCCAGTCTCTGACCGCCACCAGAGGAGGATATCCAGTCTCTGTATGACCACCACCACAGGAGGATATCCACCATCTGTATGACCGCCACCACAGGAGGATATCCAGTCTCTGTATGACCGCCACCACAGGAGGATATCCAGTCTCTGTATGACCGCCACCAGAGGAGGATATCCAGTCTCTGTATGACCGCCACCACAGGAGGATATCCAGTCTCTGTATGACCGCCACCACAGGAGGATATCCAGTCTCTGTATGACCGCCACCACAGGAGGATATCCAGTCTCTGTATGACCGCCACCACAGGAGGATATCCAGTCTCTGTATGACCGCCACCACAGGAGGATATCCAGTCTCTGTATGACCGCCACCACAGGAGGATATCCAGTCTCTGTATGACCGCCACCACAGGAGGATATCCAGTCTCTGTATGACCGCCACCACAGGAGGATATCCAGTCTCTGTATGACCGCCACCACAGGAGGATATCCAGTCTCTGTATGACCGCCACCACAGGAAGATATCCAGTCTCTGTATGACCACCATCACAGGAGGATATCCAGTCTCTGTATGACCACCATCACAGGAGGATATCCAGTCTCTGTATGACCACCATCACAGGAGGATATCCAGCCTCTGTATGACCACCACTACAGGAGGATATCCAGCCTCTGTATGACCACCATCACAGGAGGATATCCAGCCTCTGTATGACCGCCACCACAGGAGGATATCCAGTCTCTGTATGACCGCCACCACAGGAGGATATCCAGTCTCTGTATGACCGCCACCACAGGAGGATATCCAGTCTCTGTATGACCGCCACCACAGGAGGATATCCAGTCTCTGTATGACCGCCACCACAGGAGGATATCCAGTCTCTGTATGACCGCCACCACAGGAAGATATCCAGTCTCTGTATGACCGCCACCACAGGAGGATATCCAGTCTCTGTATGACCGCCACCACAGGAAGATATCCAGTCTCTGTATGACCGCCATCACAGGAGGATATCCAGTCTCTGTATGACCACCATCACAGGAAGATATCCAGTCTCTGTATGACCACCATCACAGGAGGATATCAAGCCTCTGTATGACCACCACTACAGGAGGATATCCAGCCTCTGTATGACCACCATCACAGGAGGATATCCAGCCTCTGTATGACCACCATCACAGGAGGATATCCAGCCTCTGTATGACCACCATCACAGGAGGATATCCAGCCTCTGTATGACCACCACTACAGGAGGATATCCAGCCTCTGTATGACCACCATCACAGGAGGATATCCAGCCTCTGTATGACCACCACCACAGGAGGATATCCGGTCTCTGTATGACCGCCACCACAGGAGGATATCCAGTCTCTGTATGACCACCACCACAGGAGGATATCCAGCCTCTGTATGACCGTTACCTTACCAGAGGGGCAGCCTGCATGGGAACATGAGGAGATGCCACCCAGTATGACTGTGACCTCCACATATACTCTGCTGCTGAACCCAAAATAAAGGGAGCAAAAATGGTAAAAATTGCATGAGCAATGAACAGGGGCGCCTAATGCTGACCAGGAATTGTTCTCCCTGCTGGACTCTTTGGGGCAAGAGGAGTCCGGAGGGGGATATCCTCTGCCATCAGTGATTGATGATAATCATTGAGAATATTTTGTTTCATCCTCAACTCGAATTGGATTATTCAACATTTCTGCGAAGTCCTTCATCTTGAGTCTTAACCAATTATTGACCTTGATCTTCTAGAAATTGGAATTGCTGAATAGGGAACGTGCAGCCCTGCGGACCCTACGTGACCGTAAAACATCACTGTGTGTGTGAGGTCTCAGGGGAGATTCATATGTCAAACTGGTGTCCAGGATTAGGAGAGCGGCCGTCACGTGTGCATTGCAGAGGTATAAGGTCCCCGGCGCAATGACCATCCACAGGTCACCAGAATCGGGAATAAACAATTTTTATTGCAGCAATACGACGCGTTTCGGGGAATCACTCCCTTCATCAGGTACAAAAAGGCTGCACACATGAAGTGAATGGGACTGGGCTGCAGTACAGGACACAACCTGAAGACCGAGGTTTTAGGAAGAAAACGGCCATGTTTTTCCAAGGCCCCATTCACACAACTATCCCACGGGTACCTTACTTAATACATAACTTTTAATTACAATTTGACTAAAATTGCCCTATTGATAGGATCTATATTAAAATTGCCCTAACCACATTAATCCGCAGCGCCACTAGAGACTAGGCATGGGGGCTATGATGCGACCAAACTGAATGTCCTACGCTAGCTGCCCTCCGCGTCCCTGCTCCATCAGCTGCTAAGGGAGGGATCCTAACGTTGGACAATGATAGGTTGTGCGCACTAAGTCCCTAATAGATAGGGGACACAAATGTCAATGCCAAACATTGGCCACAAATTGGCCCAACGCGTTTCGTTGGTTACAAGCCGACTCATCAATTCATAAGTGCCTCATTGTAAAGTATCACATTTGGTTGCTCCCATCCAGGTTGGCGATAAGAAATAAATGGGCACCAATCAATGTTCTACAAGTCGATCGGCGCTCGTTTAAAAGGCGTTTCACACAGATTGCTACAAAATGAAAGGGGATGAATGATCGTCGTTACGTCATTACGATTGTTTGTCCCCTTCACGTTGCTGGCAGCCCATCCTGGTTCACACAGGGTGATGTTCTGCGGACAGGCGAGATTTTAGGTGCTGCGTGAGAAGTGGGATCGCCCAGTGAATAAGCGCTTTGCTCATTTGCGGTTGATCTCCAGCGACGATCACTGGGATTGAGGGTTCATTGGAATATTTATTCCCTATCGGGGGCCCGATCCTCAGATGGTGTTTAAGGGAATTTCGAAAAAAGTTTTGGAAAAATAGAAAAGAAATTCAAGTAAATAAAACAGAAATCGTTATGGAATTATTTTAAATAACAAGGGTTTTTATGTAGAAAACACAAGGGGTTAATCTGTTCCCCGTTTGGCGGAATTCAAGCAATTACACCTAATAATGGCTACAGGTCATTGACTATTGCCGCTGTACTTAAGCATACAAATAAATCTCCATGGCAACTGTGGCGCGCTCCTCCGGGCGATACTTCCGCACAGTGTAACAATGAAGGCGCTTCCTTCACCATCTTCTCTCCTGATTGAAGCCTCGGCACCTGGGAGGGATTTATTCTGCAGCGGAATTATCCCAAACCTACCGCCCTTGTTTACGGTTATTCACGAATTCCTTTGGTCGTTATTGTAGAACGCGCCCGTTGCTTATCTTCACAAATACATTATATGCAATAGGACTGCATTTTGTGCAATTGTACAGTTTTAATACTTTTCAATGGGTTATAAAACTGCGCGCTATAGACGACCGTATCAGAAGAGCCGTAGAATTGGAACCGGTTCTGAAGACGTCAGTGTCGTCCATAGGAATGCCGTGATTCGTGCAGCTTTGACGCGCAACGTGGTGACCGTGTTGTGTTGTCAGAGCTGCTGTTGTCGCGCTCCCATAGGTGCAAATGTTGTGATACTGGAATCAAAGCAGGAACGTTTATACCCTCAGTGGGCGCTACCCTCAGTGTGCACCACCCTCAGTGGGCCCTACCCTCAGTGGGCGCTACCCTCAGTGGGCCCTACCCTCAGTGGGCGCTACCCTCAGTGGGCGCTACCCTCAGTGGGCGCTACCCTCAGTGGGCGCTACCCTCAGTGGGCGCCACCCTCAGTGGGCGCCACCCTCAGTGGGCGCCACCCTCAGTGGGCGCCACCCTCAGTGGGCGCCACCCTCAGTGGGCGCCACCCTCAGTGGGCGCCACCCTCAGTGGGCGCCACCCTCAGTGGGCGCCACCCTCAGTGGGCGCCACCCTCTGCGTGGCCGCCACCCTCTGCGTGGGCCACCCTCTGCGTGGGCCACCCTCAGTGTGCACCACCCTCTGCGTGGGCAGCCATGCAGCCAAGTTCACCTTTGCTACAAAAATTTCCACTGAATAATCTACATAAAATGTTAAATGGGAAAACCTTTAATTCTTTTGCATTGACCTTGAGCTGGATGCAGCGGCGGTGCACACACGGGCTTTCTGCTAGAAATAGCGCCACGTCTCTCCGCAGGTGGAATGCGGAATTGCAGCTCGGCTCTATTTCCCTCAGTGAAGCTATACCGGGCACAACCTGAGATGTGTTTTTGAAAGAAAGCAGCCATGTTTTCCATGGCCCCAAGCAAGATGAGGAAACGTGTTACCGAAAATTTTATCTGCCAGTTAAAACCAGACTGTGACACATCTCACTTTTTTCTGGTCTGTTTTTATTTTCTGATTACAGATTTCCTGAACATGATTATGGGGGCAGCCGCCTTGAGAGTGATTGTGGGGGCGGCCGCCTTGAGCGTGATTGTGGGGGGCGGCCGCCTTGAGCGTGATTGTGGGGGGCGGCCGCCTTGAGCGTGATTGTGGGGGGCGGCCGCCTTGAGCGTGATTGTGGGGGGCGGCCGCCTTGAGCGTGATTGTGGGGGGCGGCCGCCTTGAGCGTGATTGTGGGGGGCGGCCGCCTTGAGCGTGATTGTGGGGGGCGGCCGCCTTGAGCGTGATTGTGGGGGGCGGCCGCCTTGAGCGTGATTGTGGGGGGCGGCCGCCTTGAGCGTGATTGTGGGGGGCGGCCGCCTTGAGCGTGATTGTGGGGGGCGGCCGCCTTGAGCGTGATTGTGGGGGGCGGCCGCCTTGAGCGTGATTGTGGGGGGCGGCCGCCTTGAGCGTGATTGTGGGGGGCGGCCGCCTTGAGCGTGATTGTGGGGGGCGGCCGCCTTGAGCGTGATTGTGGGGGGCGGCCGCCTTGAGCGTGATTGTGGGGGGCGGCCGCCTTGAGCGTGATTGTGGGGGCGGCCGTCTTGCCTGAGCTGGTCTTAATAGCATTTACAAAGTGTTAAGAATATAGCTTTACCGCAGCCCCGTGGGCCATAGACGCAATGGTCTGGCGGGGACCTCACTGACCTCTATGGGAGAGTCTTGTGACCTGTGCAGGGAAGGAATAGATGAGCTTTGCTAATCGCCTTTTGTGAATGTTGGATCCTGTCTTATCCGTCCTTCTGATCCTGCTGTAATGATGCCCCCTCTGTGTACAGATAAGCAGGTAACTGCAGTAAAGCGATCTGTACAGACCAAGAAGTGGCGCCAATTATTAGGCCTAGTGGTCAGTGCGAAAACTGCAGGAATTTATAGTTTTTGTTTAAATACGGATATTGACCTGGAAATTCGTCAAATTCTTACAAATTAAGTTAAACATAAAACGTAATTTAAATAATAGTTAATTTTGTGATGAAGCAATCCCTCCGCCTTATTCACACAGTGTCTTCCATCAGTGATTTTGAGCCAGGAATGGAGGGAGGCGGTACAGTGGAGGGAGGCGGTACAGTGGAGGGAGGCGGTACAGTGGAGGGAGGCGGTACAGTGGAGGGAGGCGGTACAGTGGAGGGAGGCGCTACAGTGGAGGGAGGCGGTACAGTGGAGGGAGGCGGTACAGTGGAGGGAGGCGGTACAGTGGAGGGAGGCGGTACAGTGGAGGGAGGCGGTACAGTGGAGGGAGGCGGTACAGTGGAGGGAGGCGCTACAGTGGAGGGAGGCGCTACAGTGGAGGGAGGCGCTACAGTGGAGGGATCTGCTTCTGTTCTGTGTTCCTGACCCGGACCTGGTTTTGGCCCCCAATAACGGACTGAACACTGAGGTGTGAAAGGCGCCTTGGGGCCCTAGTAGTGACAATTTTAGAATTTCCTTGCAGGTTTGGCGTCTTCCCTGCTACAGGGTTATTCCCGCTCATTCAGGATACGTTTCTTCACTTCGCCCATTCGTCGCCATCATCCGGTGAGAAGTCGTCCTGAATTGTCGCCCTCTTGATACCCCGTGTGGTATTTGCTTATGTAATTCTGCCATGTCTTGTCTCGTCCCGATCCATGCCGTGCTCTGGGGAGGGAGAGGTTAATCTTTGCGACCATTAACCTATTCATGGAGGGGCCCTGGGCGCCGCCGCCGCCGCGCTCGTCCTCTGACGGATGCCAAACAAGCGCCGCAGGCTTTTATGAAACCTCTCCGCCGGCTTATTAATTATGCACTGGGAATAATTAAGTTGTGGATTTGATTGCGGTGACATTTTGCAGATTTTAATTGGAATTACTTTGGCGCTTAATTTTATTTCAGCCATTCATTATGGAAAATGACCGTGGGGCCCCTCTGCACCCCGGGGCCCGGCACCGGAGATGCTTTATTCTGCATTGCTCTTGTATTATCCACAGTTGGCGGCTGCATCTGCTGCTCATACATGAGATGATTTCAGCAGGCGGCCATCTAAAGTGACAGCAAACAACTTCTCTGCTTGCTGTCAGTGAACGAGAACGTCCTTGATGACACTCAAAGGCTCCGAACCCCTTCCTAAGGCCTCATTCTAACAGTCAGGCCTCGTTCACGTTTTCGTGTCAGTGTCACATCCGTTAAAAAAATCGTACATGTTTTGTCCGTGAAGGATTCGCAGTGTGTCCGTTTTTACCATTCCAGTGTCATCCGTAATTCACTGATGTTGCTCAGCTGAAAATTAATTTCCAAAGAATCTCTTATTAGTCTTCAGTGAAAAACGGACACAACAAGGACACAACACGGACGTGTGTCAGTGATTTTCACAGGCCCATAGACTACAATGGCGTGCTTGGTCCGCATCACGGAACAAAGTAGTGCATGTCCGCGTGATTTTTTTTTTTTTTACTGACCCATGGTCTGCAGAAAATACTGAAATGTGAACAGTTAAATCAGTGGGTATGTGTGCTGTCTGCAGAAAATGCGCTCAGCACACGTCAGTGAAAAACGGAAATGTGAGCGAGGCCTCAGTGTTCGGTCAGTGATTGTGAGCCACAACCAGGATCGGCGCCTCCGAGACATGAGGTAGAAGGGAAGGATCTGCTCCTGTTCTGTTTACAGCCGCTCCTGGTTTTGGCTCAAAATCACTGACAGAAATCACTGACCGAACACTGACGTGTGAATGAGGCCTAACGCTACTTTCACACTTGCGGCAGAGTGATCCGGCGATCTGCCTGCAAACTGACAGCATTTGTAGACAGATCCGGATGTGGATCCGTATATTACAAATGCATTGCAAGAACGGATCCGTCTCTCCGTATGTCATCTGGAGAAACGGATCGTTATATATTTTTTTCACATTTTTACCGGAAGGCCTGATCCAGCACTAATACATTTCAATGTAAATTAATGCCAGATCCGGCATTCCGGCAACTGATCCGGAATTTTGGTTGGAGATAATACTGCAGCATGCCGCGGTATTTCCTCCGTCCAATACGTGACTGAACAGAAGACGTCCTGATGCGTCCTGAGCGGATCGCTCTCCATTCAGAATCCATGGGGATGAAACTGTCAGTTCTTTCCAGTATTGAGCCCCGAGGACCGAACTCAATATCGGAAAAGAAAACCGCCAGTGTGAACTCGGCCTTACCGGAGAGGAGGTTAGCATTGTATCCAGTCTAACATCCGGGACTCCACATTGTTACAATGTATCAGTGCAGGTAAAATGGATCCCTCAGGACAGAAGAGATCTTTCCTCCCGTCTCCATGTTTGGAGACGCCGTAACAAGGTGATGTAGCAGTAATGACTTTGTCACTCGGTCACCGGCCACTCTGACCGGAGGGGTCACAGGATGGAAATGCCATCTGTTGGGGGCTTGTTAACCATCTAGAGACCGTCTGTTTGTAAAGGCTGTATAGAACTACAAGTCCCAGCATGACCATCAAATACAAACTTTTCCTGATTTGTGATAATTGGGAAAGGATCCAACACCAGTGTCCGGCGCCTGTCACATCTGCCTGGAGATGGATTTTCTGGACACTCGGACATTGTGAAATGTAGAGCCCTGGTTCTCGGAGGTTCAGTCCTGAGTCTTGGAAAATACGCCCCATCTGAACACTCCCATCCTCCGCCTTCCATAGAAAAGAACGGCCACCAATGGGAAAGGAGAGACGTGGCACGGAGTATCCACGATCCCAGGAGCTGTCCTCACACGGATCCTGCACATGGCCGGATCACCAGATTTTCTGGATCATTTGGATGCTCACCATAAGGGGTCCTAAATAAATGTCCCACAAGATCGGCTGCTGTCATGGGAATCCCCTCCACGTTATATTGCAGTCTTCTGCTGGATTATCAGATGCCGGATTAAGGGAATGTACAATAACCGAGGCATCTCCTTGCTGTTTGCAGTGACATCTTGCCAGGTGACGGCAGAGAGAAGTAGAGCGGCCTCTGAGGCTGCGGAGGAAGGGGGTCCCAGCCTGGAGCCCCCAAGGTCCTGGGATCCTGCTGTGCTGTGTACTGTAAGTTCTCATCACAAATGGGGGTCCCCAGCCTGAACATCCACGTACTGCAGCATGAAGCCCCCAGGACAGGCGCAGGTCACACCTAGGACCCCAGGGAGGCTTATGCTTCCCCTCTATGGAGGCTTGCTGCCCACATCTACAGTCCAGGAGGAGACAGAATGGAGTCATCTCAGTTCCACCTCTTTGGGCTCCGTCCATTGAGAATAAATCCAGCAATCACTTACCTGTCATGGATTGTAAGTAGTCCCTTTCAGCTGCAGGACAAAACCCATGCGACCGCCTCGCCGCCTTCATAAAAGTGCGTCCACCAACCTAGTGATGCTCTTCTGCAGAACCCCTGCTGTAGATGTGGACAGAATACTTGCTGTCAGTGAATGAGAAGCAGAGATCTAGAAAATGGAAATTTAAACCCAAACTGTATTAGAAAGTTCCTGAGTATGGGACTGTCCAATAATAAGAAAGTTCTGGGACAGTCATCACCTTCACTAACACACACTTAACCAATTTTACCCCACGCGACCCACTTTGGGCGCTGTTCGGTTATTTGGATAAGGACAAATACAGCTGCACCCCGGGATGTAGGAAACTGCTACACTTTGGCAGCGGCGGGCACCAAGGCAATTTTGCGAGTCTGGCTACAGCCCACAATTCCCCCTTTTAAATTATTCTTGGAGAAACTATCTTATATCATGTGCATGGACTGGGTGGAGGCGTCGCACCAAAAAGACAAAAAAGTAGAACATTTCTTTCAGGTGTGGGAAAGCTTTATTAATATACTGCCGTTACATATCCGTAAGGCCATGCACGAATGCTTTTCGGGGACCACATGGTTTCTGCAACAGATGACAGCTGGCGAAGAACCGGTTCTACTATCCTGAATTTGGGGGGGGGGTCATTGAGCCCAAACACTCCCGAGCATCTCCGTTTTTGTTCTAGTGTTTTCTTTATTTGTCTGTGTCGTTCTCTAATTCACTACTACAAAGCACAATAGGAAAGAGACCATATCGGGCATCTACCCCGGGAGCCCACTGGGGATCATAGCAGTCTCTAATATTAAGGCTCTCTCGGGGGTGGCTGCTATTGTATCCCGCGGACGGCTAATACTGACAGCTTAGTTGGGGTTTTGTCAGCCTCTGTATGTTCATGGACACTACAACTGGTAAATTACTTTGCACTTGTAAGAATGGATACCAATGGTAGCAGTGCGACACTGCCTTTGTTTGTATGTTTATTCTTTAAATATTTGAAAACTTAATAAAAACAGTTAAAAAAAAAAAGAAAGTTCCTGAGCTTTTGTGTAATTAATTTACATAAAAATTAAAGAAGCACTCCAGCAATTAGTATTGCCTATACAGTGTGGCATAGACTATTACTATAGAAAGATGTAGAGGCTCTTCACTACGCCTTGTCATACCTGGTTTTGTTGATTGGTTGTCTGCCATCTTGATTTTATGCACTTTCTAAGCCCTACGTGAGGGCAGCAAGTGATAGATCAGTAACACAGAACTGTCCACTAACTAGGATACACTGGAGATTATGCACACAGCACTCACAGATAATACAGGCAGGCAATGAGAGTGGAGGGGAAGCAGTGTGAAGCTATATCTTATATGTAAAGCAAGTCAGAAATGAGCTGTATGAAGCTGTGTTGCATAAACATACATTGGAGATTCTGCACACAGCACTCACAGATAATATAGACTGGCAGGCAGTAAGAGTGGAAGGGAAGCAGTGTGAAGCTATATCTTATACCATGCAAAGTGAGTCAGAAATGAGCTGTATGAAGCTGTATCACATACAAATACATAGGAGATTCTGCACACAGCACTCATAGGTAATATAGACAGTGTGGGTTAAAAGAAAGCAGTATAAGGCTGCATCTCCTAAAAAATACACTGATTTTAGACACTGCATTTCTACATGGTATAGAGAGGCAGTGTGAGAGAAAGGGAAGCAGTGTAAAACTGTATCTCATATGATACACTGGAGATTGTGCACATACTGATAGCAGTAACAGTGTGAGTCTAGGAGAGCAGTGAGAGGCTGCATCTCATTAAACAGACACAGTGTCAATGACGGGGAGTAGTGTGAAGCTATATCTCATACCATATAATGTGAGTCAAGGAGGAGCAGTGTGAAACTGATACAGAGAAAAGCAATGTGATGCAATGGAAAGCGAGTTTAAAACTTGATCTTATAGGATACACTGGAGATAATGTCCAGAGAGAGGCAGTAAGAAGGCTGCATCTCATTAAAACATACAGAAGGATTTGCATACAGCACTGGCATAAAGAGGCAGTGTGAGTGAAAGGGCAGCAGTGTGAAGCTGTATCTCATACCAATACGAGTCGGGGAAGCAGTAAGAAACTGTATCTCATAGGATACACTGGAGATTCTGCACAAAGCACACCTCAATAGCAGCAACTGGCAGTGCGAGTCAGGGAGGAGCAGAGTGAAACTCTCATAGGATCCACTTGAGATTACACACACAGCAGAAGAAGGCAATGGAAAGCCATTTTAAACTGGGTCTTATAGGATATGTAACGGATCTCCTGGCACCCTGAATGGGTACCTCCGTTGATGGATGCTCCCAGTGCCTCCCGAGGACTCCAAGCACTCCGCTCTACACCGATACCACCACAGGAACCAGGAACAGCTCTTACAAGAGCTAGGAGTAATAGCCAGGGGAGTATACACGTATAGCAATCCCCACACACATGAGACAAGGCTCTATGTTGAGTGTAAAACGGGAACACTTTATTGGGGGCTTTGTCCCCCAGCAACAGGGCTGTTTAGCCAAAGGGGAGACAATTGGTCTCTCCCTCCAGCAGCAGAGCTGGGTATCTAAAGGGGAGATAGTCGGTCTCCCCCTCCAACAACCAGGCTTCTTCCGTGGTAGCGCTGGCACCAGGGCAAGGTACCGCTGGTCTCTGCCCACTCAGCAACCCACCAGGCAGTCTACCAGTCCCCCACACAGCCGTAGTGAGGCATCTGCACATGGACAAGGTTCTCCCTTGCTCAGGTGTAGTAACCATTTATTGTGGGTGGGCTGCTGGACTAACAAGGGCACTGACCGGCAGAAGGTCAGAGACCCTGTTAGTCTGTTTGGAAAAGGGGAGAAATGTAACCAGACCAATCTCGCCACAGGATACACTCCAAAAAATCTGCACACAGAGATAGCGGATGCAGGGAAGGCAATACAAAGCTGAATCCTATAGAATACACTAAAGATTCTGCACACAGGCCACAGCAATGGTACGGATAGCGTGCTTACGGGGAGCTTTATAAATCTGCAGGTAATTATTTTAGGACCCCCCCCTTAGCAGATCAGTGCTCTCCTGGTCCCTTAGAGAAGGCAGAAATGATATATTAGGCAGCACTCCAGCAGCAACAAGGAGGATGGAACCGGGTCGAGGTGGGGGTCTGAGAGCTGCTGCTGATGTAATCCTGTAGGCCACACAGGAGAGGCTGACCACCTGCCTACATGGAAGAGCAGCTCCGGGATGGTGGTCAGGCTGGCCTAATGAAGGGATCACATATAATGGAGACGCCTCTTACATAGGAGTGTAGGCAGAATTACCATTCAGGAGTCTATGGAAGCTGTAAAGGCGGCCATATTGGTGGTCACCCAGCTTTCCCACAACCCTCTATAACGAACAGCAGGATTTTCATCGTTGACGTCTGACTGATTTTCACTGGAGATTCGCTTTTAATATTTCTCTCTGGCCCCCAGACAATGTGACTATCTCTGCTCTAGAATTCCAGGCGGCCTCCTCTTCCTCCTCTTCTTCCTCCTCTTCCTCCTCCTCTTCTTCTTCCTTCTTTATTTCTTCCTTTTGGACGTTCAAAGAAATAATTAAAAATTCTGAATAATCGGAGACGATTCCCAGCAGCCGGGAGACGCCATTGTGAGAAGATCTAAGTGTAAGCCCCGGGGGACCTGTCTCCTACGCACAGAGGAAGCAGAGCGCAGACCCCCTTCCGGGCCCTGTAGACCGCCATGATGTGAGAGACGCAGGGAATTCTCTCTGAAGTGTAAATGGAGATGTCTTCTGGAGAGAGCGCAGGGCCCCGGCTGTCTCGCTGCTCTTATAGAAACCAACAGACGTGGCCACAGTGGAGCAGGATCCCGTGTCTCGCTGCCCCTGCAGGTTATATGGATGACCCCCGATCAGGGCGATGATGTCATTACTGGAGTATTCTCCGTAGACGCGCTAGGACTACAGCCTCCGTTATTTGGACGTGGCCACTATCTTGCCTCTTACACAGAATGCTTTCGCTAGCGCTCGGCACATCGATGATCAGCCCATTGGGTCTGGCTGAAATGCTCTGCAGCTTTATAGTAGACTTTGTGTTTCGGCTCTGCATATATATATATTTTTTTTTACAAGATCTCCGCTTGCTGACGGTGAATGGTAACATTGTCCTGATCCTATAGCTCTTATAATACATTACAATGTATCAGTCCGCAGCCTGGACTCCAGGAGAGGAGAGATTTTGGTCCTTGGTGGGAGCTGTCTGCACTGACACACTGTAACAAACCCCTCAGCTGCTACTGTCTGTCCAGTGCTGTATAAATAAAGCTCAGTCTTTGTATAATGAACAGTGGGAGGGTCATTAATCGGGGCTGCCGTCCTGGAGCGGGGTGCGCCTCCCTTAGTATGAGGCCTGTGATAAGTGTTAAGATTCTTCATTCAAGATTTTTGCTTGTTGACAATTAAAGGGGTATTCCCATCTCAGACAATGGGGGCTTATCGCTCGGAGATGCCCCCAATGTCCGATAGGTGCAGGTCCCACCGCTGGGACCCGCACCTATATCGAGAACGGATCGGGGAGCGCTGTGGCTGCAGGACCCCAGATTTCCCATAGAAGTGAATGTCTGAGATGAGAAAACCCCTTTAATGGAAACATTCACCGTTTACAATCTGTCCCTTCTACACAGCCGATAAGTTTGTTACAATGTGTCGGTGTAGGTTAGAGCCTGGCGCTAGGTGACTAACACAGCCGCAGTGTAAAGCATGGGGAAGGGACAGAGCAGTTGACTAAGAATCTGAGGAGACAGAAGGAGGGCAGCCCAGAGATGCATAGAGCAGTGTAAAGCATGGTGGAACTGAGCATCAGAATTCTGTGTCTTGCTTTAAAAGTGAATAGAGGAGAAAACCTCCTGAAATTTGGGATTATCAGGATATAAGTAAAGCAAAATATTAATATTTTCCCCAGATTTCCCCCTTTCAGTATATGTTTTTTCTTTTCTGGGGTAGTGGCCCTTTAAGGCCCAGGAGGAAGCGATGCTCCACCAGTCAATGCTGCGGCTGATGGCGGCCGGCGCGCACACGGAGCCTCCATTACCGCCGAACATTGATTTCAGCAGGAATTCTTCTCAGCTCTTTTTGTTTTTTGGAACAATAGTCAAAGAATTCAGACACTCGCTGTACGGCGGCGCCGCTGATCTCCGTCCTGCCGCTTAACAACCGTCCAAACCAGCGACTGCACAAACCACAGAGGAAGTGCCACGGATTTACTGAAACTGCGGCTTCCTATGAAGGAACAAGATGAGCCAAATATATTAGAAAGCACAAGATTCAGCAGACTGTATCACACATCACAGGCTTAGATACACGGCTCAGCAGGCTGCGCCACACATCACAGGCTTAGATACACAGCACAGCAGGCTGTATCACACATCACAAGCTTAGATACACGGCTCAGAAGACTGTGCCACACATCACAGGCTTAGATACACAGCACAGCAGGCTGTATCACACATCACAAGCTTAGATACACGGCTCAGCAGGCTGTATCACACATCACATGGTTAGATACACGGCTCAGCAGACTGTATCACACAGGATAGGATTAGATACACAGCTCAGCAGGCTGTATCACACATCACAAGCTTAGATACACGGCTCAGCAGACAGTATCACACAGGATAGGATTAGATACACGGCTCAGCAGACAGTATCACACAGGATAGGATTAGATACGCAGCTCAGCAGGCAGTATCACACAGGATAGGATTAGATACGCAGCTCAGCAGGCAGTATCACACAGGACAGGATTAGATACACAGCTCAGCAGACAGTATCACACAGGATAGGATTAGATACACGGCTCAGCAGACAGTATCACACAGGATAGGATTAGATACACCGCTCAGCAGGCAGTATCACACAGGACAGGATTAGATACACAGCTCAGCAGACAGTATCACACAGGACAGGATTAGATACACAGCTCAGCAGACAGTATCACACAGGATAGGATTAGATACACAGCTCAGCAGGCAGTAGCACACAGGATAGGATTAGATACACAGCTCAGCAGACAGTATCACACAGGATAGGATTAGATACACAGCTCAGCAGACAGTATCACACAGGATAGGATTAGATACACAGCTCAGCAGACAGTATCACACAGGAGAGGATTAGATACACAGCTCAGCAGACAGTATCACACAGGATAGGATTAGATGCTCAGCTCAGCAGGCAGTATCACACAGGAGAGGATTAGATACACAGCTCAGCAGGCAGTATCACACAGGATAGGATTAGATACACAGCTCAGCAGACAGTATCACACAGGACAGGATTAGATACACAGCTCAGCAGACAGTATCACACAGGATAGGATTAGATACACAGCTCAGCAGACAGTATCGCACAGGACAGGCTTAGATACAGCAGTGTACAGGCTGGCGGCTGTGCTCGAGGTCTGCCCGGTCAGGTATCTCCTGCTGTTATCGCTGTGGTGAGATGCTCTGCGGCCTCTTATCAGTCGTGTGCAGGTGGAGGGGTGAATGGTCTCACAATGGTGCAGTATTGACAGATGCATATCAGCAGAGGATGGCACCCCCGTGCGCCCCCACCGCGCTCGCTATCTTTATCGCCCTTCCTCCTCCATTACTGACAAATAAAAGCTCCACGTCCCTATTCATCACCCCCGAAGAGACGGCGGCAAAACTGCGCTGTGAACACTAAACGCAGCAGCGGCTCTCACAGGAAATAACTGATTACAGATAGAAGACAATGCACAAGCTCCAGGGCGACAAACAGCAGCTAAGGCTGAGCTGCCGAATCCTGCACCCACACTGCACCTGTGATGGGTGCACCATAGGCGGCACAGGTGCAGCTAAAGACGCATCCTGGTGCAAAAGTCCTGCTTGTCCGCCTCCCACACGCAGATTTTTCTATAGATCTGGCGAATTTGAAGAGCATTTCTCAACCGGGTGACCCCATTAAGCGAGGCATACCGCCTGGTAGGGTTGATCCTGCTGATTACAATGATACCTGTCTTGTGAAAATCAGTTGTGGCATTCCTGAGCAAAAAGAGTTTTTATTCTGGATAACAAATGAGGGCTTCAGTGCACAAGGGGCGGGGCTAGCACTGGGAAGCTGGAGGTCTAGACCCCACCCTCATTGCACTGGACTCCTCATTTGCACAAAAGTAGGAAAGTCTTTTTTTTCTCTGGAACGCGTCTACTGATTTTCACAAGATGGTTTCACTCAGCAGGATCGGCTCTAGCAAGGAGTATGTCTGGTTTACTAGCGCTGGGCCTACTGCGAGGTGCAGGCCCAATGCAAAGAGCCCCTCCAGCTGTCCCATTCCCCCATCACCAGACATTATACATCAAAACGTGGGGGCGTGGCTGGCCACCGACATGGGCGCACGCGTTTCAGAGCTGCTCCCGATAAGAATCCTTCATCGTCCTGGCACACAGTCAGCTGACATCATAGAGTGGATGGAGGAAGCCGAGGAGGCACCAATAAAGCACAGGCAGCCACAGATCAGCTCAGAGTATGTGAGCCAGGTGGCCCAACATGGCGCCGCGGCATCGCCACGTGCTCCGGCTCCTCGCGGCCATACAACACAACTTACTGGGGCTGAGCGCTCAGAAGAGCCTGAATTCACGGCAAAGGCCGCCCATGATCAGCTGATGTCCGCTGTTTCATCATGTCAAACCTCTGACCAGCAAGATGGACGAGGTGAGAGCGGACCTGGGCTTGAAGAGGCACGATTGAGGGAGCGTGCGCACCATACTGAGGACCTGGAAGACCTCACACGGCCCTGACAGTAAGGGTACAAGATATGTGATGACTTGGAGAACAGAGTCCGAAGGAATAACGTCAGAGTTCTGGGCAGAGGGCTTGGACCCGGCTACATTTATTGAATCCCCACTCCCTGGTGCGGCCTATGCTGTGGAGCGAGCACACCGAGTACCTGCCCGTCCTCCACCACCGGGTGCTCCACTCTATTGGCCTGAATGCTTATCTGGAGGGACAGAGATCTTATACTTAGCCAGGCAAGGAACAAACAAGTCATCACATGTGAAAACGCGAATATATCGCAGAGCTTCAAAAGAAACGTGCTGCCTTCACATCTGTAGAAAGGGAGACCTGACTCAGTGGCATACCCTGCGCGCCGGCGGGTGGTTGATGGCGGGAAATCTGTCTTTTTCACAGACAGGAGACCGGGTCGTGCGCCGCCTAAGTGAAGATCTTCGGGTTTCTTCTGTTTGACATCTCCAAGGGGGCTACATTTAAAACGGGACTAGTCGGCTAATCCTGAAGGTCCACGTTCAGGACCGCTGGTATCGTATCTGGTTTCTGAATATGTCCGTCTGGTATCATGGCCCCTGGTTAACTCCAGTAGGTTATTAATGCCTATTATTATGTCTACTGTAATTGTTGATTGCCACATATCGGCTCCCCGACCACGCAGCCACGAAGCAAGATGGCGGTCCTTGTTATGTCATATGTTGTTTTCTTTTGAAAAGGTATGTTCTACACTTCTAGACTAAAGTGGTGGAAGACGGAAGGTTTTCTGGAGAGAGCTGGAGAGAGCTGGGGGGGAGTCTTCTGAGGAAGATGCACAGCTACAAACATGGCCACCTTACATGTGGTGTCCTGGAAGACCCACCTAACGGCAGATACCGGAGGGGGAATTAGGAAATCACGCTGGCCAGAAAGGGACTGACCCCTGGGAGGGCACCGGGCCCAGATGGCATTCCGATGGAGGTATATTCTAAAGGCCCACAACTACACAAAATGTACAAAGCAGCCCAGCGACAAGACCATCTGCCAGTCATTAGATGATGCCACCATAGTGACAGAACCCCTTGGAGTGCGGCTCATACAGGCCGATAGCTTTATTAGAAAATACTAACCAAGATCGGGGAAGCTGAGAATAATCCGTGGCCTGGCATCGCTAGACACGGCCGAAGCCTTCGAGTTCAGTGGAATGGCCATATCTACTAGGGGCACTAAAAGGGATTCAGCCCGAAGTTCATTAATTGGATTCAAATAATATAGAAGAATCTTAAAGCAAATATATTAATAAACGGAGCCCAGTGAGAACCATTTCATTTGGGGAGAGGCACGAGGCAGGGGCGCCTCCTCTCATCTCTTTTATTTGCAGTGGCTATAGAACCTCTTGCCCTCGGAGCACGCCGGGATTCCGTGTTCAGGGGAGTAGAGGACAGAATAGGTCCATGTGCTGACGACGTGACCCTATTCATAGATGATGCAGACCCCCCCCCCCCCCCCCCCTCCCAAGAGCCATGGAGCGGAGAGAAGGTTTCGGTTATTTCTCAGGACCACAAACTGGACTAAGTCGGCTCTGCTGCCTCTCTGGGAACATGCTCGGCCACGCCATGACCTTCCTGCCGATATTTGGGCACAGTCCTCACCAGAGGCCACGGCTGTCATTCACTAAAAATATTCTCCTCTGGAGTCGCTTTTTGTTGACAAATTTAAAACGTGGAAAGCCGGTCCTCTGCCAGTCATGGGGCGACTGAACCTCATAAATGGTTTCAGTCACCTGAAGAATGGGCATTACGCTGGCGATGCGCTGACGTCAGCTGAGCAGAGCTATTTTAGCGCCATCTCACTGCTATATCAGCGCCATCTCACTGCTATATTAGCGCCATCTCACTGCTATATTAGCGCCATCTCGCTGCTATATTAGCGCCATCTCACTGCTATATTAGCGCCATCTCACTGCTATATTAGCGCCATCTCGCTGCTATATTAGCGCCATCTCACTGCTATATTAGCGCCATCTCACTGCTATATTAGCGCCATCTCACTGCTATATCAGCGCCATCTCACTGCTATATTAGCGCCATCTCACTGCTGGCCGCTGTTATTGAGAAAAGCTAACTGTTATAATATGCTAATTAGCCAGAGGTGGGAGAACGGAGCCTCTAGGTGCAGGGGCAACTCTCCCCCCCCCCCCCCCCGCGCTCCTAGAGGCTAATTAGCATATTAGGGTGAGCACAGCTTTATTCCCCGGACACAGCCTCCAATTACACAAACTGGCACGCCAGGTGTGGACCGCGGCAAAGCGTCAAAATGATAAGGACTTACCTGAGAGTGCGCCATTACCCCATGTCCTCACATCTAGTGTCACATGAGGGAACACGGAATAATTACTTTGAGGGATTTGCATGTTGGAGGTGTTTTGTGCTCATTCCCTCAACTGCAGGAGAATTTCGGAATCCCACGTGCCCTCTGTTTCTGTCCCTGCAGGTGAGGCATGCCCTCCATGCGCAGCTTCAGAACACCAAACCTGCTCTTTCGACATACCCACTAATAGGAATATTGACCACTCGGGGCCCGAGGGCATTATCTCGGCTCTATACACGCATCTCCTCAGTGACAGGATGACTCTGAGCCCGCTGGAGGAACGGGGCCCGGGGCAGCTGCCCCTTTTGCCCTGGCTGTTAAAGACGGCCCAGGGTATATGTTCTGATGCAGATCAGTTGCAGTGAGTCACTTGTTCCCTCGCTCCCCGGGACGGGCGCTCTTCATTAATGACATTATTACGGAGTCGTTTACGTTGAGCAGTTATTTTGTCATTTGCAAAAATGTCTTGAATAGGTCCAGCTGCAGAGTATGGATGGTGAGTCATCCAGGAATGAAGTGGTCGGATGATTGTGTGCAGAGATTTTCCTATAGACGTTAGGACTAATAGACGCTGCTGCTTTCTCGCCAAGCTGTGTGATGAGCGGCAGCAGCGGTTCATGTCCTATAGCTACTGCAGAACATAGGCACCTCTATGAGGCACCAGGCAGAGAGCGCCTCATTAGAGCTACCCCAGTGCAACTGCGACTAGTGACACTTCTGGGATGAATAACTACTTGTGCCACAAGTCCGTGAGAAGCCAAAGCAGAGTCTTGCACAGTCGCTCTCCTCCTGTCACAAAGTAGGGGGATGTGGAGGAACACCAGAATGACCATAGAAGGAAAATGACCCGAAACTAGGCCTCAAGGCTAGGGAAAGGAGAAGGTCCCTGCAATGGGCCAGGATATGGGTATTTAGAGTTCTGTATTTGTCGTGATGCCAATTGCAGCGTGCACAGGGTACTACCCCAGGGCCCTTCCAAGGTGTTATAATGCACGTCCCAGATTAGGAATGCCAGGGTGGTGTAATGGCCTATAATGTCTCTATAGGGTGGTGCTATGGTGTCTCCTACCTGGGTACGGTGGGACTCCTGGATCCTGGCTCACTTGCAATAAATTTGAGTGTAGCGATAGTAGGAGTAACAGAGGGAGAAATTATGTCCAGACCTTTAGGTGAAGTTCAAATGTTTCTTTACTGAATATAACTTGTATTCCAGCAGTATACCGCTTTGGTCTCTGGTCCCAGCAGGTTTTAGCAATGATTGGCACGAAATTAATGCTTCTGCTTTTAAATCTGGAGCTTGCAGGATAGGACGTCTGCTTGGTAGCTCTGTAACTGTGGCAGGAATTAATCTTCTGCACTTTTCTGTACCTTCTGCTTTGTGGGGACAGACTAGCTGAGGAGGAATGGCTTCTCCTAGGTAACTGGACTTAACTTCCTGGAACTCTGGAGATTGTCTGTAGTTTTCTGCTTCTTCATCCAGCTGAGGCTGAAGGTGCTCAGACTGGGAATATGATCAAGTCTCAGCCGAGACAAGATCCTTGCTGTCTTTCCTATGCAGGGGAACTCCTCACACACACCCTACCCCTAGCAGGGGGTAGGCTACACTAACTCTAACTTCCTTCTTCACCTATGCTGCAGGATGTGGGAACAGCCTACTCTGCTCACAGTGGGGAAGCTAAGCTGGAATAATCCATTCCAGCTCAGATACACTAAACTAGGACTAGTACCTGGCCAATGCATTGCTGCAACTTGCTGGTGGACCTGGAAAAGTACAAGAACAATGGCATTTAACATGGTTTTATATGCACATTTGTGAAGACCTAATATAAATTATATCAGATGACAATATACAGACTCTTAGAACAGGGAAGCCCAACCTGCAGCCCTCCAGATGCTGCAAAACTACAACTCTCAGCATGCATGGACAGCCAACGGCAGGGCATTGTGGAAGTTGTAGTTTTACAACAGCTGGAGGGCCACAGGTTGAGCATCCCTGTCTTAGAAGATAGTAGTGGGGTAGGGGCATGTAGCAACACAACTCTGGGGTGTTACATCACCACCTAGGAAACCCTAAACCTAGCCCTGACTCCTGTCAGTATGAATATACCCTGAAGGTGGGAATATTCATACACCGGAAAAGGCCCTAGTAACCCTGAATATCCCTAGGAGTAGTGACAGGTCTGAGACCACTGGTTCCTTCTCAGATGAACGAACCAGCGTCTCCCTGAGGCCTAGTAAACAACAAGCAAATGGGAACTACAAAATACAAAGGGAAGTACACTTATCTTCAATAGAAAATGGATGAGAAGTAACTCAGATGAGGACCACACACCAGCTCTTCCAACTCCAGGCAGATCATATCAACAGCATGGTAAGAAGTGTGAGTCCAGACTAAACAGAGGAGCAGTAATGACCACAAGCTGCACCTGAGACACGAGGTGTGGTCATTACCAACAACACTGCAACAAGTGAAAACAGATTATCTGACAGCCTAATGTGCAGCCAGTCTCTCAGATCTTCTAATCTCTGCCACGGGAGGGACCGTGACACCTTCAACTCTTGTTCTCTAGGGCCAGGGCAGCGAAAGGAGTGAACACCCTAATGGTGGGGGTCCTACCTGATGGTAGCTGGGGCGCACTTGGTGCTATGGGTTTGGTGCGCGTGCAAAGCAGGAGTTTCTGGAGCTGTGACCAGCCGACAGTGATAGCAACCAGGCCAGATGTAAAAAACAAAACCTCTCTCTTTACTGAAGCGCAGAAAGGGAGCTGAAGCAGAGTCCAAAAGTACCAAAACTCAGTTCCCGTAATATACTGTGAGAATCTCCCCAGATGCTTTTGTGTGGATTTGAGCCAGCATGGTGAATGTAGTACTCTTTTCTCTCTATCTTCCTAAAGTCTCTATAGCTGGCAATATTACTAGATTGAGGTAGCTGTAAGTCACAACTGAGGCATACAGGTTTGAGATACGACTGGCCACCTCATGTCCAAGTGTGAAGGCTGCCTAAGCAGTGCTCCCCTCACTGCAGTAAAGTCTAAGATCTTTGATCAGCAAGTACCTTTGTGTCTGACTCTTATTCTTAGCTATACAGATTTCTGGACCTGCTGGACCTTCTTGTCCCTTTTCTCTCTCTTTCTGGAGTACTCTAGAAATGGGGAGGTCTTTCTCTCAGTAGATAATCTTCAGAGAAGGTGATTCTCTGCATCTTTAGTCCAGTGAGGATTAGAGCACATGGAGTTGCTTCATCACTCTGCTAACTCCAGACTAGAGCTATCTAGACTGAACTAGGGGCGGATTGTGGATCTCCACTTCCTGTAGTTGCTGTGTCAGAGTTGGTTAACTCTGTCAAGTCCATCCATAACCATAATGATTATGCATGACATTAAATCACAACAAATGTGAGAAACCTATGGGAACAAAACAACTTTCAAGGACCCGCAGCACTAATTCTCCCTGAACATGACTGAACTCTTTGGGTTTCACATTGAGTTACATGCATATAATCCTGCAGACTGTGGCTCTCCTGCTGTTGCAGACCCTGCAACTCTCAGTGTGCCAGGTATGCTGGGAATTGTAGTTTTCCAACAGCAGGAGAGCCACAGGTTGGAGACCATAACTTTAATGAGGCCAGAAATGTATTTCAGAAAAACCTTCAGAATCCAAAAGGCAATGCTGCTTAGCTAAAGCCATTAGTCATAGCTGCGCCCTAATGCAGCCGACACTACACACTACAATGCTATGTATCTCGTACTAGCTGGAGTGTCACCATGGTGCCACAGAGACAGCTTGCGGCGAGCCGGACCGCAGGGCAAACACGTGAGGCTACAGTGGGCCGATGGGGGTAGTAGTTAATTTACTCACGGTTAGCAGAGCCTCCATGGGCCCGGCAGTGCAGTGGATGGGAAGACAGCACTAAATACTCCGGGGCACTCTCTATTGCACGGATCACCAGCCAGATGGAAGTTGATGTGCCCTTGATGGTATACGCGTTTTAGGTGCTTTGGTGGCTGGGCACCTGTGTTCGTGACGCCAGCACCGTAAGGTGCAAATGTAGTAGTAGAAATGATGAGGAGTCGGTTGAAATCAAACAGTTGAACATTTACTGAATCAATTGTCTTCAGGTAGTCAGTACAGATACAGTTCATTTCTATAGCATGAGTAATGACTCAGAAATAGGTTCAGTAGTATTCCTTTTATCAGGTTTAGGCAATTGTCAGTTGAGGGATTCTCTTTAAGGCTGACACTTTACAGACAAGACTTCTGTAATTATTCTAAATCCAAACTATAGCTCTCTGGTACTAAATCTGCTGTTTTCTGCTTATCTTGAGCTATTCACTAAGGGTGCTCTCCCTCGTGGCAGGCAAACTCTCTGCTACATTATTTGCAGGATGCTCTCCTGAAGTATTAAGGTTTTTAGGATTTCACTATATCCCGGAAGGCTTCTAGTGAATAAGGACAATTCTACGCATCAATTATCCATTCGTGTCCCAGCACTCCTAAAGTTGCTCTCAGGCACTTGTGCTTGTGAAGTCCACAGGCTGGAATTAGCTCTAACCTTGTGAGAGATAGGCTTTATATATATATGTACTGTAGTACACATTTTTGACCACTAGATGGCTGCAAACCAGATGGGTGAGCCTTTATAATATTTATTTATCTCGTGTGCATTTCTTTGCCATAAGGACACTGGGGGAGGGGGAAGGGGAATTAGGTTGCAGTTTTCAAAGCTACCTTTGAACTCAGAGTTGAAGTTGCTGAAACCACTCCTAGCAAGTTAAGGAGCCAATAGACTCCTCTTGAGGAACACCCCTTTTGTGATGTCATGTCTGCTATTTAAGTGAATGTAACTTGAATAATGCTTTCTTGGTCAGGGGGAATGAGAAGATGCTTTCACAAAACCAACTTGCGATAACAACCTTCACTAGGCTTGCTTCATATTTAGACATAGACTTACTGTCCAGTGCTAAGCTGCTGTAACTACTCCTAGTTTGTCCTCTCTAGGACTGATCAGGTCCCGGAGGAAAGAAATTGCAGCTACATCGTGGATAAGGCCTGTTTCTCTCCTCCATACACTTGCTTTCCTCCTCTCATTACCTACTTCACTGCAACTTTGTAAACGCACCCCAAGCTTTATATATTATGTAGCGCCAGCACCACCTAGGGGCGAATGGGTGTAATGACATTGCCAGCCTGATAATAGGAAATGCAAATAACTAGATAAATAGGCAGATGTTTAAAGTGTCCCTTTTACACACGCATGTGGGACGCTGCAAGCTTGGCACCTGTTTTCCGTACACAATGAATACAATGGGGTCATTTATCAGAGACCCTTCTACCTTTAAAGGGAACCTTTCATCAACTTTATGCTGCCCATACTAACGGCAGAATAAAGTAGAGACAGGTGAGTGGATTTCAGCGGTCTGTTATTTGTAAGAGACTAGCAGAAGGCCCCGGGTTCACACGGTATATTCTATCTATTTCATTTTTTGTTTCCGTGTGTCGTAAAAAGATATCTACAGTTTCCCCCATAACAATTACCTCTAAAGTACCCGCCCCTTTAACAATAACCTCCACAGTGCCCGCCCCTTTAACATTAACCTCCACAGTGCCCGCCCCTTTAACATTAACCTCCACAGTGGCCACCCCTTTAACAGTGCCTGCCCCTTTAGCATTGACCACCCCTTTAACAGTGACCTTCATAGTGGCCGCCCCTTTAAAAGTGATTTTCACAGTGACTGCCCCTTTAACAGTGACTTTCACAGTGCCCGCCGCTTTAACGGGGACCTTCATAGCGCCCGCCTCTTTAATAGCAGTGACTTCCACAGTGCCCGCCTCTTTAATAGCAGTGACTTCCACAGTGCCCGCCAATTTAATAACAGTGACCTCCACAGTGCCCGCCCCTTTGACAGTGACTTTTACAGTGACCGCCCCTTTAGCAGTGACTTTTACAGTGACCGCCCCTTTAGCAGTGACTTTTACAGTGACCGCCCCTTTAACAGTGACTTTTACAGTGACCGCCCCTTTGACAGTGACTTTTACAGTGACCGCCCCTTTAGCAGTGACTTTTACAGTGACCGCTCCTTTGACAGTGACTTTTACAGTGCCTGCCCCTTTGACAGTGACTTTTACAGTGCCTGCCCCTTTGACAGTGACTTTTACAGTGCCTGCCCCTTTGACAGTGACCGCCCCTTTGACAGTGACTTTTACAGTGACCGCTCCTTTGACAGTGACTTTTACAGTGACCGCCCCTTTAGCAGTGACTTTTACAGTGACCGCCTATTTAACAGGGACCTTCATATCGCCCACCTCTTTAATAGCAGTGACCTCCACAGTGCCCGCCCATTTAATAACAGTGACCTCCACAGTGCCCTCCACTTTAATAACAGTGACCTCCACTGTGCCTGCCCCTTTAAGCAGTAAAGAAAAATGGCTAGGTTGTTATGGAAACCTGGAGTAAAACTGTGTTTATGGCAGTTGGGATTTGAAGAGAAAGACTTGCAGGCTTGTATTGGCTAGTGTGTGTCATTTTTGAGAATATCTCATGAACGGTACGTCCTAGAGAGCTGAGACCCAGTCTAAACCCCTCCCGGACACCTGATGTACCGGTGTGCCAAATGTGGTGAAGATCGGTCCAGTCGTTTGGTCGCGCATAAAGAACAGACAGACGTATAGACAGACAGAAACTTATTTATATACATATATATATAAAAGAGAAAAGTAAGTTGTTGCCGAGAACCAACATCACAATCATTGCAGACTGGGCCTGGAGAAGAGTCCTGGCCACCTGAGAAGAGTCCTGGTCATTCTTCATCTCCTGCTCCCCCTGCTGATGTCTGTCCGGCCTCTACCTAGTTGTCTCCCTTTCTCTCTAGGAGAGAACTGCCAGTCATCAGCAGATGGTCGAGGAGAGCAGGAGATTATAATATCCAGGACTCTTCTCAAGGCCTGGGCTGCAATGATTGTGATGCTGGTTCTCAGAAACCACTTACCTTTGGCTCATGACTGACACAGCGCTGACATCAGCATTTCTGTCACTATTTTATACTGCCCTCAGTGAGGTCATCAGTGAGGTCCGCAGTGAGGTCATCAGTGAGGTCATCAGTGAGGTCATCAGTGAGGTCATCAGTGAGGTCATCAGTGAGGTCATCAGTGAGGTCATCAGTGAGGTCAGCAGTGAGGTCAGCAGTGAGGTCCGCAGTGAGTTCAGCAGTGAGTTCAGCAGTGAGGTCAGCAGTGAGGTCAGCAGTGAGTTCAGCAGTGAGTTCAGCAGTGAGTTCAGCAGTGAGTTCAGCAGTGAGGTCATCAGTGAGGTCATCAGTGAGGTCATCAGTGAGGTCATCAGTGAGGTCATCAGTGAGGTCATCAGTGAGTTCAGCAGTGAGTTCAGCAGTGAGTTCAGCAGTGAGTTCAGCAGTGAGTTCAGCAGTGAGTTCAGCAGTGAGTTCAGCAGTGAGGTCAGCAGTGAGGTCAGCAGTGAGGTCCGCAGTGAGGTCAGCAGTGAGTTCAGCAGTGAGTTCAGCAGTGAGTTCAGCAGTGAGTTCAGCAGTGAGTTCAGCAGTGAGGTCAGCAGTGAGGTCAGCAGTGAGGTCAGCAGTGAGGTCAGCAGTGAGGTCAGCAGTGAGGTCAGCAGTGAGGTCAGCAGTGAGGTCAGCAGTGAGGTCAGCAGTGAGGTCCGCAGTGAGGTCCGCAGTGAGGTCAGCAGTGAGGTCAGCAGTGAGGTCAGCAGTGAGGTCAGCAGTGAGGTCAGCAGTGAGGTCAGCAGTGAGGTCATCAGTGAGGTCAGCATACAGTTGATGACGGGTTCCCTTTAATACGATGCTGGAGAATGTTCCACATTTATGTTGAGGGCAGTGAGAAAATGCTGCGTGAAAAAATATTTTGTCACAAAAAAGCTGCAAAAAAGAGCGCTGCTAATTTTATGTCAAATTTGATGTACGCAGACTTAAAAAAATGCCCCCCGATGTCTTTTTGACAGTGCGCATCCTCTCAGGCGGCCGGTGACCTCTCACAATCCCGGTCCCCGATTCCTTACTGGTGAAATAAGGTCAGATGTGCCAGGAAGTAGGGTCAACAGCTGACGGTATCGATGCCCCTCATCCCCACGCCTGGCATCATCCATTTTATTTTATGTAGTATTCATCCTATCGTGGTCCTCTCCGTGAGATCTCATCAACACTGTCCAACCAGAGCCGACACTTTCATGAATAGAACATCAGAACTGTAGTTAAGACTGACACAGAGTGGAAGGAGAAAGATATAGGAAGCCAAAGGGGTGTAGATGTATCTACTACTCATGTGGACAGTATAATGGCTGCCAAGATAACTTGCACATGGTAGTGATTAATAGGAAGTTGTACTGTGCGGAGCAGGTTTCTGCTGGCGCCACAGCTATGCATGGGTTGAGTGTGGAATTGCAGCTGCGCTCTATTGAAGGGAGTGATGCCAGACGCACTTGGTTGTAATATTCTTATTATTTACAGTGGGAGGTGTTAGAAATAATTCTTCCATCGCTTCTATTCTGGGCCCTGTTCACTCCGGGGTTAACTCCCCCACATTGATAATCCAGTATATGGGGCAGGTAACGCGGCCAGGAGCCGGAGGACGCTTATTATAGAAACTGCAGATCTGAATCGACATTTGGACCCAGCGGGAATCTAACAATTAATTACATGTTCTTCCCACTCATCTCTGTGACTGTAAGGATGTGGAATATGTGGACGCGGTGCTCAGTATCACTGCTCTATAATCAGGGACCCTGTGATTATAATCTACTTACAGGCTGCACGCACCGCTCTACATCATATCAGTCTCTGCACGAGTGCTCGACTATCCTTTATATATGGACACTGCACAGTACCACTTCTCCTGTATATATACACTGCACAGTACCACTTCTCCTGTATATATACACTGCACAGTACCACTTCTCCTGTGTGTATACACTGCACAGTACCACTTCTCCTGTGTGTATACACTGCACAGTACCACTTCTCCTGTGTGTATATACACTGCACAGTACCACTTCTCCTGTATATATACACTGCACAGTACCACTTCTCCTGTGTATATACACTGCACAGTACCACTTCTCCTGTGTATATACACTGCACAGTACCACTTCTCCTGTGTATATACACTGCACAGTACCACTTCTCCTGTGTATATACACTGCACAGTACCACTTCTCCTGTATATATACACTGCACAGTACCACTTCTCCTGTATATATACACTGCTCAGTATCACTTCCCTATAATCGGGGACCCTGTGATTATAATCTACTTACAGGCTGCACGCACCGCTCTACATCATATCAGTCTCTGCACGAGTGCCCGACTATCCTTTATATATGGACACTGCACAGTACCACTTCTCCTGTATATATACACTGCACAGTACCACTTCTCCTGTGTATATACACTGCACAGTACCACTTCTCCTGTATATATACACTGCACAGTACCACTTCTCCTGTGTATATACACTGCACAGTACCACTTCTCCTGTGTATATACACTGCACAGTACCACTTCTCCTGTGTATATACACTGCACAGTACCACTTCTCCTGTATATATACACTGCACAGTACCACTTCTCCTGTATATATACACTGCACAGTACCACTTCTCCTGTGTATATACACTGCACAGTACCACTTCTCCTGTGTATATACACTGCACAGTACCACTTCTCCTGTATATATACACTGCACAGTACCACTTCTCCTGTATATATACACTGCACAGTACCACTTCTCCTGTGTATATACACTGCACAGTACCACTTCTCCTGTATATATACACTGCACAGTACCACTTCTCCTGTATATATACACTGCACAGTACCACTTCTCCTGTGTATATACACTGCACAGTACCACTTCTCCTGTGTATATACACTGCACAGTACCACTTCTCCTGTGTATATACACTGCACAGTACCACTTCTCCTGTGTAGATACACTGCACAGTACCACTTCTCCTGTGTGTATACACTGCACAGTACCACTTCTCCTGTGTGTATACACTGCACAGTACCACTTCTCCTGTGTATATACACTGCACAGTACCACTTCTCCTGTGTATATACACTGCACAGTACCACTTCTCCTGTGTGTATACACTGCACAGTACCACTTCTCCTGTGTGTATACACTGCACAGTACCACTTCTCCTGTGTGTATACACTGCACAGTACCACTTCTCCTGTGTATATACACTGCACAGTACCACTTCTCCTGTGTATATACACTGCACAGTACCACTTCTCCTGTGTATATACACTGCACAGTACCACTTCTCCTGTGTATATACACTGCACAGTACCACTTCTCCAGTGTATATACACTGCACAGTACCACTTCTCCTGTATATATACACTGCACAGTACCACTTCTCCTGTATATATACACTGCACAGTACCACTTCTCCTGTATATATACACTGCACAGTACCACTTCTCCTGTCCTGTATATCGGGTGTAATCCTCAGTATCTGCTCTTATTCTGTATATATATACACACTGCACAGTACCACTTCTCCTGTCCTGTATACTGGGTGTAATCCTCAGTATCTGCTCTTATTCTGTATATATACACTGCACAGTACCACTTCTCCTGTCCTGTATACTGGGTGTAATCCTCAGTATCTGCTCTTATTCTGTATATACACACTGCACAGTACCACTTCTCCTGTCCTGTATACCGGGTGTAATCCTCAGTATCTGCTCTATTCTGTATATATATACACTGCACAGTACCACTTCTCCTGTCCTGTATACCGGGTGTAATCCTCAGTATCTGCTCTTATTCTGTATATATATATATACACTGCACAGTACCACTTCTCCTGTCCTGTATATACACTGCACAGTACCACTTCTCCTGTCCTGTATACCGGGTGTAATCCTCAGTATCTGCTCTTATTCTGTATATATATATACACTGCACAGTACCACTTCTCCTGTCCTGTATACCGGGTGTAATCCTCAGTATCTGCTCTTATTCTGTATATATATACACTGCACAGTACCACTTCTCCTGTCCTGTATACTGGGTGTAATCCTCAGTATCTGCTCTTATTCTGTATATATATACACTGCACAGTACCACTTCTCCTGTCCTGTATACTGGGTGTAATCCTCAGTATCTGCTCTTATTCTGTATATATATACACTGCACAGTACCACTTCTCCTGTCCTGTATACCGGGTGTAATCCTCAGTATCTGCTCTTATTCTGTATATATATATATACACACTGCACAGTACCACTTCTCCTGTCCTGTATACCGGGTGTAATCCTCAATATCTGCTCTTATTCTGTGTATATATACACTGCACAGTACCACTTCTCCTGTCCTGTATACTGGGTGTAATCCTCAGTATCTGCTCTTATTCTGTATATATATACACTGCACAGTACCACTTCTCCTGTCCTGTATACTGGGTGTAATCCTCTGTATCTGCTCTTATTCTGTATATATACACTGCACAGTACCACTTCTCCTGTCCTGTATACCGGGTGTAATCCTCAGTATCTGCTCTTATTCTGTATATATACACACTGCACAGTACCACTTCTCCTGTCCTGTATACCGGGTGTAATCCTCAGTATCTGCTCTTATTCTGTATATATATATATACACACTGCACAGTACCACTTCTCCTGTCCTGTATACCGGGTGTAATCCTCAGTATCTGCTCTTATTCTGTATATATATAATATATACACTGCACAGTACCACTTCTCCTGTATATACACTGCACAGTACCACTTCTCCTGTATATACACTGCACAGTACCACTTCTCCTGTATATACACTGCACAGTACCACTTCTCCTGTCCTGTATATACACGCACAGTACCACTTCTCCTGTCCTGTATCCCGGGTGTAATCCTCAGTATCTGCTCTTATTCTGTATATATACACTGCACAGTACCACTTCTCCTGTCCTGTATACTGGGTGTAATCCTCAGTATCTGCTCTTATTCTGTATATATATACTGCACAGTACCACTTCTCCTGTATATACACTGCACAGTACCACTTCTCCTGTATATACACTGCACAGTACCACTTCTCCTGTATATACACTGCACAGTACCACTTCTCCTGTCCTGTATATACACTGCACAGTACCACTTCTCCTGTCCTGTATATACACTGCACAGTACCACTTCTCCTGTCCTGTATCCCGGGTGTAATCCTCAGTATCTGCTCTTATTCTGTATATATACACACTGCACAGTACCACTTCTCCTGTCCTGTATACCGGGTGTAATCCTCAGTATCTGCTCTTATTCTGTATATATATACACTGCACAGTACCACTTCTCCTGTCCTGTATACTGGGTGTAATCCTCAGTATCTGCTCTTATTCTGTATATATATACACTGCACAGTACCACTTCTCCTGTCCTGTATACCGGGTGTAATCCTGTATCTGCTCTTATTCTGTATATATATACCACACTGCCACAGTACCACTTCTCCTGCCCTGTATATATACACTGCACAGTACACCTCTCCTG